>NC_084549.2:18692500-18972500 GCF_033978685.3 Nerophis lumbriciformis | reverse complement strand
TAATCCTCCATGTTAAAAGTGCAAGCAAACGATCACTGCTCACTCTTGTGGCTTGTTGTCTTCTTCTGCAGCACCGGTCTTCTGCAGTACCGGTAGTCGCAAGAAGGATCACTGGCGCCCTCTACCACCAGGAGGCGGGAGTCATTTAATGACTCATATTTGACACACGCAGCTACGGTATATTAATAAAACATAGCTGCTTACTGTTCTTTTTAGCATATTCAATAGCTTGGACCTTAAATCCTACTGAATAGCTCTTAATATTCTTCCCACAATGCGATTTCAAATTATTGAAATCAGCCTCCTCCATTTTGAAAATGATGACAGGTGAAGAGTCACTCATGACGTGACGAGTTTAACCCGGCGAAAGTTCTAGACATATGCTAATTATTTTGCGAAACGAGTTTGACCCGGCGAAAATTCCAGACATGCGCTAATAAAATTAATATTTTGCGAAACGAGTTTGATCCGGCGTTAATCCTGAGCCGGCGGTAAGGCCAAGCATGCGCTAATTATTTTGCGAAACGAGTTTGACCCGGCAGTAATTCGAGGCATGCGTCAATTCAAGGAAATACGCACTTTTTTGTATTGGATGTTTATCTTTATTTTTGCACATTTTAAAGCAAAATAAGCAATACTTTTACTTTTGAAATGCTTATACTATTGCAGAATATTAAGATTTGTACTGTATGTTTATTTTATATTTGCACATTAAAAAGCAAATAAGCTACTTTTAATTTTGTTAAATGTTAAAAGTTTTAAATGTTTACATTTTTACAGAATATTTTGTCATGTTGTTGTCAATGTTAACTGAGTGGCCATACTTTTTTTTTTGTAAATAAAAGCAATGCCTTTTGAAAAAACTGGGCTATATTTATTTTTTCATCTTCATTTTAAATAAAAAAAATAAATCGGTAAAAGGAAAAATAATCTATAGATTAATCGAAAAAAATAATCTATGGATTAACCGATTAATCGAAAAAATAATCTATGGATTAATCGATAGAAAAATAATCGTTAGCTGCAGCCTTAGTATCCAGTAACAAATCCACATCATTAAACTTGCTTCATGCCCCTAGGTTAATGAATTATTGTGAAATCTACCGTGTGGCTAAACCACAAATTAACACTCCACTTTAAAAGCAATAATCTTTCATCGAGTCAATGATTTTATACCTGTTGTTCTTTGAGTAATTACACTTGATCAAAACTTTTGTAACATTCCACACTACAAAATAACAAAAGTATGCACATTTATGTCGTAAGGTTAGTGTTTTTCATAACTACCATTGTTCTCTGTTTGACTAATTTAACTTGATCTAAACCTTTATTAAACTTCCACACTACAAAATAATAAAAGTATGTACCTATACTATGATACCCTCTAATATCGTATCGTATTAATATCGGTATAGGCCAACACTCAAGGGTCCAATATCGGTATCATATCGGAAGTACACCCCTAATAAAAAGTAGGAAAACTTACTTTGGTATTAGTTTCTCCGCACTCAGCTTCACGTATGTTGGATCCTCACACATTCTGACAGGATTTAAACTGTGGCAAACACAAAAAAAGGAAGAGAATAGGTTAAGAATCACAATTTAATTTTTCTTTGAATTCATGACAAGCGTACAAACTGAGCTTAAAGGGGAACATTATCACCAGACCTATGTAAGCATCAATATATACCTTGATGTTGCAGAAAAAAGACCATATATTTTTTTAACCGATTTCCGAGCTCTAAATGGGTGAATTTTGGCGAATTAAACGCCTTTCTATTATTCGCTCCCGGAGCGATGACGTCACAACGTGACGTCACATCGGGAAGCAATCCGCCATTTTCTCAAACACCGAGTCAAATCAGCTCTGTTATTTTCCGTTTTTTCGACTGTTTTCCGTACCTTGGAGACATCATGCCTCGTCGGTGTGTTGTCGGAGGGTGTAACAACACGAACAGGGACGGATTCAAGTTGCACCAGTGGCACAAAGATGCGAAAGTGGCAAGAAATTGGACGTTTGTTCCGCACACTTTGCCGACGAAAGCTATGCTACGACAGAGATGGCAAGAATGTGTGGATATCCTGCGACACTCAAAGCAGAAGCAATACCAACTGGACTGGACAGATCAGCTTTCAGGAAAAGAGAGCAGATGAGGGTATGTCTACAGAATATATTAATTGATGAAAACTGGGCTGTCTGCACTCTCAAAGTGCATGTTGTTGCCAAATGTATTTCATATGCTGTAAACCTAGTTCATAGTTGTTAGTTTCCTTTAATGCCAAACAAACACATACCAATCGTTGGTTAGAAGGCGATCGCCGAATTGGTCCTCGCTTTCTCCCGTGTCGCTGGCTGTCGTGTCGTTTTCGTCGGTTTCGCTTGCATCCGGTTCAAACCGATATGGCTCAATAGCTTCAGTTTCTTCTTCAATTTCGTTTTCGCTACCTGCCTCCACACTGCAACCATCTGTTTCAATACATGCGTAATCTGTTGAATCGCTTAAGCCGCTGAAATCCGAGTCTGAATCCGAGCTAATGTCGCTATACCTTGCTGTTCTATGCGCCATGTTTGTTTGTATTGGCATCACTGTGTGACGTCACAGGAAAATGGATGGATGTATATAACGATGGTTAAAATCAGGCACTTTGAAGCTTTTTTTAGGGATATTGCGTGATGGGTAAAATTTTGAAAAAAACTTCGAAAAATAAAATAAGCCACTGGGAACTGATTTTTAATGATTTTAACCCTTCTGAAATTGTGATAATGTTCCCCTTTCAGATTATCTTTTATAGTGAAATTAGGTAGAACAACGTGGACACAAACATACAAAGTATAGTTGAATCTAATCCAATACAAGAGCTACACTCAAATTCTGTTCTTGCATGATAATAATGCAATTTTTAAAGTATTAATTGAACATATTATACTTATTTCGCAACTTGGAACAAAATATTGGAGAAAGTTCTCAGTATGACTCGGTGCAGCTCTACACAACAACTAACTATAACCACAATGACAAATGTATTGGTAAACCAGAGAAGCACAGTCGTAGACGACCACAACACATCCAGCTGCGCATCAAAGATGTCTCTTACTCATCACAGTGATATCATCAATAAAGTACGAAAACAAATACATGGTAATAATGTAGCTATTTTCATGCATTATAACATAACATGATTACATGCATAATAACATAACATGATTACTTTTGCAAAATTCAACATGTCCGAAAAGGAGTAGGAAGAAGCAGAGCTTATGTAATACTACTCCATTCTCCAGTTCACCTCTTGTGTCATAGCGCAAGAATCTAACAGAGAATGGATACAGCAAAAATTGTGATAAAAAAATATAAAACTAGATAAGAAATAAAAAGTATATGAAATAAACAGAAAATAAAGTAAATAAAATAAAAGAAAGTAAATGTAAGAGTAAAAACTGATGTTATAATGTATAAATAATTTAAGGTTATACAGGAGATTAAGAAATAATTTATCAAATAATGCTAAAAGAATTAAATATATTGCACGATTTTGTTCAAATTGTCATGTTTTTTTTGTACTGCACCGATGCCAATTGATTAAAGTGTATGGTGTTGTCATGTGGCTCACGGCAAATAAAAGCTGCGGTGCTACAGTACAGGCAAGAGCCAGGCAGTTAGGAGAAATCACATGGTCTTGTTGACACAGACTCAACCGTCCAAGAAGCAACATGCTGGGACAACAATTGGCAAAGCCTAAACTTTGATTCAACAGCTAGATAACTTTGTTGTCTTTTGCAGTATTAGTACTATATTGTACTCTTTTAGAAAACATCTACTTTGCATTACTAGTTAGTTAGCATTAGTTCAATGTGATTGTGGGTATAGAAAGTCAATGTTAAATGTAAATGAAGCTTTTCCTGACGTCTGACATTAACAAAATGAGAGAAAGTGATAACGTGGTTAAAGAAAATAATGTGGCACAAGGACATCTTCAAGAACAAATGTGTTACAACCATTTAAAGAAAGTATACAAAGTATAATAAATGGGTTGCTTCAGAGTGATCAGTGTGGTTTATTGAAGCACCTTTCACTGTATGACATCATCATCTGAGTACAATTAAATCTCTTTGCGGTGTAGCCACATACATTCCAGACATTCACTTTGTTTCTAAATTCATATTAGTATTGTCAAATTATATATATTTTTAAACCAGATTAATCACGCTTTTGAATTTGGATTAACGATGATTAATCACAGGTTATTACTTATTTGTATAATTTGATTTAACTTAAAAAATATCACAATATTTGAACACAAATGCAATTTTATAGTAAGAATGTCATCCTTAAAATGTCTTACTTAATTGCCCGATAGTGGTGTAACAGTTCGCGTTAACAACAATTCTATTCTATTCGTTATTTGTGGTTGCTGATACGATTCAGGGACGATCAAATTTTTTTAATGAACGATACAATTTGAAACGATTCGGTGAGTTAAAAATCGATTCAGTAACCTTTTAGCAAAAAAAAATCAAGCAGTCTGACAGTGAAATAAATACCGTATTTTTCGGACTATAAGTCGCAGTTTTTTTTCATAGTTTGGCCGGGGGTGCGACTTATACTCAGGAGCGACTTATGTGTGAAATTATTAACACATTACCGTAAAATATCAAATAATATTATTTAGCTCATTCACGTAAGAGACTAGACGTATAAGATTTCATGGGATTTAGCGATTAGGAGTGACAGATTGTTTGGTAAACGTATAGCATGTTCTATATGTTATAGTTATTTGAATGACTCTTACCATAATATGTTACGTTAACATACCAGGCACGTTCTCAGTTGGTTATTTATGCCTCATATAACGTAGACTTATTCAGCCTGTTGTTCACTATTCTTTACCATGAGCTTATGTAACGAAATTTCGTTCTTATCTGTGCTGTAAAGTTCAAATTTGAACGACAATAAAAAGGAAGTCTAAGTCTAAGTCTTTATTTATTTTAAATTGCCTTTCAAATGTCTATTCTTGGTGTTGGGTTTTATCAAATAAATTTCCCCCAAAAATGTGACTTATACTCCAGTGCGACTCATATATGTTTTTTTCCTTCTTTATTATGCATTTTAGGCCGGTGCGACTTATACTCCGGAGTGATTTATACTCCGAAAAATACGGTAGTGGATATTGGATGCTGCAGATAAAGTTTCCTATATTCCGGTAATTTTTTATAAGGGAATTAGATACAAATACATTACGGATACTCACAAACAAGTAAACAACAACTAATGGCCAATACATTTACATTTTATTTGAATAAAGTGCAACCAACACTTTAGGTTAAATTAACAAGAGTAAATGCTTTCTGTTCTCATTTACAATAATCAAGCAATTTTCAATAAAAGTACAGTAACCAACATTTTTTGAGTACATTTACCTGCTATATAAAGTTCCCCTACAGTATCTGCTCTCCACCCTGGCGTCGCCGATGACCGACAGCGTCCCAGGTGTGCAGAAGCATGTACTTTTGTAGGTCCCCTCATCCATAGCCCCCTTCGTCCATCTCTTCTTTTTATTTATTTCTCATCAAATAACTTTTCCCTGGTTGTTAGTTGTTGAAGCTTCATTTTGTGTTCCGGAAATTGCTGCGTCGCCATAACTTGCTTCACTGTCTGTTTTGTCGGTCTTTTGCGCCTAAAAGTTAAGTTATGGCTTTAAATTGTTGTGTTGTTTTGTTTGTATTTGTTGTGGCTTTTGCAATAGTTTTGTAGCTGAAAGTTTTTGTGGTGTAATTAATGATATGGTTTGCGTTTCTATTGACCTTTCTCGACCACGGTAGCTATCCGCCATTTTTGTTTTAATCACATCAAAGACGTGGAAAATACACTAAATGTTTAACGTCCTTATTTTTAAAAGTGCTAAACTTCATATAAAGTCTTCTGTTCCTAAATTCAATGTTTTCCTTTTTGTAGTATCAATAAAAATGATTATTTCCTTGCTAGCAAACTTGCTGAGCACAGATTGATATACTTGAAATTTAGGAATATAAATCAATCTACCGATGTACTGATCAATTGTTACACCCCTAATGCACGTAATTTATTTGCTCAAAACTTGGTAACAGTCCAATCAGGGTGTATTTTGAGGTGTAATTTGCTAGAGAGTACACTAGACGGAGTCACAGTAACCGGCGGTAACCATCCATGGTTAAGGTAAAGGAGAGTGTGCGGTCAAAATAAATTGCATGATTAATTTGCATATATACAGGATTAATGCGATAACTTTTTGTGATTAATCGCATGATTTAACTCATTATTTTTGAAAGCCCTAATTCATATACAATAATTTATGGTGTCATATGCTTGGTAAACTAAGATACAACTATTTTGTGCATGTATTTGAATAATTAAATCAGACTCATTTTAAAGGGGTCAGATTATCATTTGTTTTCTACATCTAAAACACTTTCTTGTGGTCTACATCAGGGTTCCACAACCTGTTTTCCACCAGGGACCGGTCCAATGTATGCATTATTTCCACGGACCGGCTTTCTATGTGTGGCAGATAAAAACAGAGAAAAATTAGCCTTTGGCTACAATCTGGCACATTAACATTTTATATGTCCATTAATGTGCAGTGTCCCATGTACTATAACAAAGGAGTTGTAATAGGGATGTCCCGATCCAGGTTTTTGCACTTCCGATCCGATACCGATGTTGTTTTTGCACTTCCGATCCGATACCAATACTGACCGATACTGGCCTATCCGAGCATGTATTAAAGTTTAAAGTTATTTAGCCTACTTAGTTGTCAGAATCAGGGGACCCCTGATCTAAACTTAACCGCTGCCGGGTATTTTTTTCTATACTTTTATTGTAATATTTTCAGAATGTGTTTGTTTTATTTTTTGCCAAAGTAAGGCAAAGAAAACAATCTGAAATTGTCTTTATTTTTTTAGTTTTAATGCCATGATTTTAATAGTCTGGCCCACATGTGCGCAGATTTCCCTCCATGCGGCCCCTGAGTTCAAATGAGTTGGACGCCCCTGATGTACAGTATTACAGTATGTAAAAAAAAAAGGCAGCAAAAAATTAAAAGTAGATCCAACAGAAAATAGACATTATAAACAAAAAGAGGTAGCTAACATAGAAGCGGTTGGACAAAAAAAATAAAAAATTCAGACTTCCCGCGGGCCGCATTTTGGACGCTGGCGGGCCGCAATTTTGGGACCCCTGTTCTAGATCATTAATAATGTCTCTCACCTTGATAGCAGAAGGTTGATGACATAATCCGAAAAGTCTGTCAACTTTGGCATTCAATTTAGACCTGAAAATGGCGAGAAAAGCACAAAATGACACTTGGTTCCAACCCCTTTTTTTCCTTTGCGATGATTATGAGTCATTCTTCAACTAAACGGGAATATATGAACATCTTATCAGTCGGCATCCAAATGACAGCAGACATTTATAAATAAAGTTGATTTGATTTGATTTGATTGTCTGCAGTGAGTATAGTAATCAGGGATGTTGTTGAAGGAAAAGATTATGTATATAAAACCTTAATGGAGGTGTTTAGATGTTTTTAAGGGGATTATAGGCAGGAATAGAGCTGCTTGTTAAATGCATAAAAAAAGAAAAACATGTGTGCTTGTCTTATATAAAATTGTGAATGACAGGCAAAATTCCCAATAAAGTGCAGTTCCATTTAAAGTTCCATTTCTGGGTCTATGTTTATCATCACACATTTTGCAAATGCATTCATGCTCACTGAGGCTGACGTCTCACAAGTGTTGCAGTGTGATGTCATGCAAAAAGGATGTTTTGAACTTCCAAGTTAGTTTTTTTCCCCCCAGAAACTCCAAATTGTTTGACATTTGGGTCCATTTACTCTGGAGGGTCCCCTGTATTTTTCGACTCATGCTGAAATGTGAAATTCCTCTCCAGCCAGAAGTTCTGATGCTTCACTGTGGTTATGGTCATCTTCTGGTGATGCACTCTGTGGTTTTTGCGTCATACATACATACTTTTTGGATTCGTGGTTAAAAGTTAGATGCTGGCTTCGGCTGATCCAACATGCTTTTAGAAGACCTGAGGAGTATTCAGGGAAATTTAACTCGGCTATAGGTACTAATACAGCAGATTAGCTTCTTTATCGATTGAAGTGGTTATGTTTTACAGTAATGATGTTGCACCTCTCTGCAGCATCTGAAGAAGGAAAGTGCTCCAGGGAATTTCCGGGTGTGGAAAGCCCGGCTCTGCGAGTGCGGGGGAGGAGCACGAGGGTATATAAAGAGCGGCGTGGGGTTTAAGAGCTCATTGTCCAAGCTCTGTCAGTATTCAAGCATGAAGTTCAATCCTCAGGTTGTTTGCAGGCTCATCTTACTGGCAGCTTGCTGTGTGCTGAACACAGGTGAGAAAAGCTTGTGTGTTTGCACTGTATAGCTGTTTATATTTGTCTGTGCATGTGTGACTTTAATCTGTGTTACTCGGCAGATAGTGAACCCGTAATCTCGTTATTGTGTTTATGCAGACAGCACGTTTGTTCCGGGAAGATGTTTGTGTCCTGAGACGCAAACGGCGGTGCGGGGCAGACTGAAGGAGCTCAACGTGTATCCCAAGAGCCCTAACTGTCATAAGGTCACTGTTATGTGAGTATCTGCTCAAACACACACACACACACACACACCCTCGGTGATCTAACACGTGCGCTTGTATGTGTTTTACAGAGTGACACTGAAGAACAACAATGAGCCCGTGTGTCTGAGTCCAGATGCACCAATGGGGAAACAGTTGATAAAATGCTGGAAGAGGTAAGATGACATACAGTTAAGCACCACAATGATAGCTGGAAATGGTAAAAGAGTGTAAAAATAATATGTAAAAATATAGTTAAAATAATCTCACTTATTTTTAAAAGTCCCATGTCTGGAATCATCAACATTAATATGTATCAATAAAAGCATAGGCAATGTTCAAAATGTATAGTTTATCGGAATGTGTGAATTCACGGTTTCTCAAAGTGCATGCAGTCTGCAGACCACTTCTGGACTACAATACACTCCAATGTGGTCTGTACTTTGTCATTCTTTATCAAATTGTAGGCCCATCGCATAATTGTTAATATGCTAAGAGTTCACGATACAGTGATGATAAAGCTATCTATCTGTAGAAACTCTCTACCTACCCGTTGTATGCATATTTGGAAAGCAGGTAAATGATAAATGATAAATGGGTTGTACTTGTATAGCGCTTTTCTACCTTCAAGGTACTCAAAGCACTTTGACACTACTTCCACATTTATCCATTCACACACACATTCACACACTGATGGAGGGAGCTGCCATGCAAGGCGCTAACCAGCACCCATCAGGAGCAAGGGTGAAGTGTCTTGCTCAGGACACAACGGACATGACGAGGTTGGTACTAGGTGGGGATTGAACCAGGGACCCTCGGGTCGCGCACGGCCATTTTCCCACTGCGCCACGCCGTGGTCCGCATTTATTATTTTGTATTGGTTACGTAGTCTGTTTAAACCTCTACTCTAGATAATAAAAGTTCCCAGGATCATAGAACAGTGCAAAATATTGAGTTTGCTCTAAAACATTTCTAATAAAATCAGGAATATCTACAACAAATGTAATTTACTTCTCAGACATAACAAATAAACAAATAAATACAGGCTTCTACTCAAAATTTTGGTCATGGTATGATTCATGTTGGGCTTAATTGTGTGTATGTGTACACAATACAACTACAATTTAAGGCATATACACTTGAGGACATTTATAGTGTCCTAAAAAGGCTTTTATAAGCCTGGACTCAGTCAACCCCCACATTAATCCTTCAATATAGGTTAGAAATGAATGTTGACCTCTATGCATAATAACACATTTGCATTATTTGCACTGCATAAGGTCAAAGGTCAAAAATGTTTTGTAAATGCAGTAGATAACATGTGGCATTTTACAAAGTTACAGTCTCGGTGTCAGTGTACTTAAGCCATAGGTTATAGTCGTTAACTACACACACAAGAGGACATTTTGAAAAAAAAGCGGTCTATGTCTTTTTTCTAGGTCAAACTCTTTGGGTCGTAACGTGAAAAATTGTTTGAGGAGGAAGAGAAGGAGGAGAGGTCCGCGCCAGCACTCTCGACACCGCGGGAGAGTTTCAATTAAACGTCAGTAGTGACACAAAGCCACCGTCCTGGAAAGGAGTGTTTTGTTTTTGGACTTTGAGATCAGGACCCATTCATAAAGAAGAGGATGACACTTTTACACCAAGTGTCACTTTTCCTAAGATTCTGCTGTTTGGGCTTGAAATAATGATGTTTTTGTATTTTTTTTTAGCTTCACCAGGTTTTATTTATATGCGCATATGTTGTTAAAAAGCCCTGGAGGCTACATGTTAATTAGTCTATCTTTAAACCGCCAATATGTGTTTAGACGTCTGTATGCACATGAAACACTGCAAGTTATTTATTTTGGAATCAACAATTTATACTTTTTTTTTAATAAACAACTTTCTGAGTGTGTTTGAGTGTCATTTATTGAGATGTAATTGCTTTAAACCTGAATGATGGCATGGGAGTATTTCTTCCTCGGCAGGAAGAGAGAGGTCACTGACCTCAGCTTTAATTAATAAACCACAGGATCTGAGTTAGTGGAAGGGGAACGCTTTTCAACATCTGAAAGTGACATAGATTCCATTGAGGGTTGAAAGTTCTTGTCATGTCTGTGTAATCATGTTTTGTTTTAAGTCATGTTTTGTTTAGTTATAGGACTCTTTAGTTTCTGGCTTTTCACTCCCTTGTCTTGTTTCCATGATTACCCCATTAGTTTCACCTGTTCCACGTTTGGACTCATTGTGCACTCTTGATTGTCACCATAGCAACCCATTAGTTTTCACCTGTCACGTCACGCACCTGTTTCACGCTTTGAGTCACGCACCTGTTTTTGTTAATCATGTCTGTAGTATTTAAGTTCAGTGTTTTTAGTTTGTCTTTCTGGTGACATCCCCATATTTATGCTTCTGCACACTCTCCACACCCTTATGATCCTTGCTGCTCTTTTTTCATGCCGGTTCCATGCCAAGTAAGTTTTTGTTTATTAAGCCACAGTTAGTGTTTTTTGTTGTTCATAGTTTTTGCCTTTGTGCAAGTGTTTGGTTTCATAGTTTGTTCTCCGCCATTGTGCGCGCCTTTTGTTTACTTCCTTGTTTTGTATCTATAGTGTTTAAATAAAAATGTATCTTAATTCCCGTCTCGCCCGAGCCAACTTTACGTTGCCTTCGAGAAACACTAAACCCCAGGACCAAGTCTTGACAGTTCTCCATGGCATGACACTTTATTCTGTTTACAAATCATGTCATCAGATCATGTTACAGTTTTTATAGATAACGTTCGAGTGAACAATAAAAGGGAGTTGTTAGTTACGGCAACTGACATTCTTGTATAGGCAAACACTTATTCATTTTTGTTATAATCCTCCTAAAGGAAAGTGAAGAATTAAAATCCGTGTTGTAACCTGCCTTATTTTCCATGTGCAAACTGATCGCTGTGAGATGTTGCGAAACTATCTCCAGCCATTGCCAAGAGCACATGGTGGTAGTAAACGAAAGTAAAAGTCAGCTGGTCAACAAGGTTTTTATTGTTAAAGGTGTTGCAGGACTTGGACTTTGGACCTGTAGTTGAAACAGCCACATGTTTATCTTTGACAGGTTTATAGCGACTAAGTAAACAGGGGCCGACTAAGTGAACAGGGGCCAGGAAACGCGAGCATATAACCCCAATTCTTCAGAGTTAGCACTGGCTCCCTGTCCATTTTAGAATTGATTTTAAAACCTTGCTGTTTGTTTTTAAAGCTTTACATGGACTGGCACCTCAGTATATCTCGGACCTCATCCAAATTTACAATCCTGCGCGCGCTCTGATGTCCGAGAGTCAGCTCCAGCTCGTAGTGCCCAAGACCAGACTTAAAACCAGGGGAGACAGGGCCTTCTCTGTGGTCGGCCTTAAACTGCTCCCACAGTGGAGTGTTTTAAGTCTCGTCTTAAGACCCACTTTTATTCTCTGGCTTTTAACACTACGTGAGTTGTGTGGTCCTCTGTGTTTTTTAAATTTTGATTTATATTTACAGTTTTAATTGGTTTTACCCTTTAAAATCGTTTTTAATCATATTTATTTTATTTTATTTAATATATTGGTTTTATATGTATTTATTTTTTGTGTTTTTATTCAGTCATTGGTGGAGCTAAGGATAATATTTGAATATTGTTTTTAATATTGTTGTGCAGCACTTTGGAAACATTTTGTTGTTTAAATGTGCTATATAAATAAAGTGGATTGGATTGGATTGAAGTCAGGTCTCAAAAGTCCTACAAGTTGAGGTTTTGTTCTACATTTGCTTGAAAAAATATTTCACACTATATCATGAGTTCGAGGACATGCAAAACATAATTTTTCTTTTTTGCTTATTTTGTGATGGCATCACAGAGGACAAGAGGAACACTGTGATGATAACCATAGAACATGAAATGGAAACTTACTTCAATAAAGGAAAGTATCTGACTTCTCAGTTTAGTATAAGGCTGCATTAGAAAAATAGTGTTCTCAAATGATTACATCTTTTAAACCCAAACAATCACATTATGATTAATCACAGGTTATTACTTGCTTGCATAATATAAATTACATTTGAAAAAAACAAAAAAAAAACAATATTTGGACACAAATGCAATGTTATAATCAGTATGTCAAACAGGAGCATTTTTTTAAATATTTTACTTGAATGTGAGTCATATATTTGTTCAAAACCTACTAACAGTTATATCTAAAGTCCAGTCAGGGTGTATTTTGAAGTGAAATTTGCCAGCAAGAACACCTGGGAGTCCCCTCATTCATCTTTGCACTGACCTAATCATTGACTGTATAACAACCTGCTTCGCCTTTCAGCTAACCATCCACGGTTAACGTAAAGAGGCATACCGTATTAAAAAGTACCACACACCAGGTGTGGTGAAATTACCCTCTGCATTTGAACCTTGTTCCACCCCCTGGGAGGTGAGGAGAGCAGTGAGCAGCAGCGGGGGACACGCTCTGGAATCATTTTTGGTTATTTAACCCCCAATTCCAACCCTTGATGCTGAGTGCCAAGCAGGGAGGTAATGGGTCCCATTTTTATAGTCGTTGGTATGACTCGGCCGGGGTTTGAACTCACAACCTTCCAGTCTCAGGGCGGACACTCTAACCACAAGGCCACTGAGCAGGTCTATATGTGATTAATCTGCGTGTGTATAAATGATTAAAGCAATCTTCTTTTGTGATTAACAGATTCACCCCGCTGATGGCAGATTCATTAATTGACTATATTTGGACTTGTCTTTATTACGTGCCTGCTTGTCCTTGTATAAGCAAACATTCCTTTTTTATTTTTTAACTTGGTGGATTATTATTATATTTTTAATAAGTGCCCGATCAAGCGCAAATGGCAACCCATTGCATTTATGGCAGAATCGTGCAGCCCTATATCAATATGATCAATAAGCTTGCAAAGATAAATATGTTTTACCAAGCAAATGCTAATATAAATACCGTATTTTTCGGACTATAAGTTGCAGTTTTTTTCATAGTTTGGCCCGGCTCTAGTGCGATTTATATATGTTTTTTTCCTTCTTTATTATGCATTTTCGGCAAGTGCGACTTATACTCCGGTGCGACTTAAACTCCGAAAAATACGGTACATATATCACACACACCCTCTTCAAAGCATGAGTATCTTGACTTCATTTCACTTTGATTGTGTTTTATAATGGAGTAGCTAACTTCTCTTTATGAGTGTAAAACAGTTTGGAGTTCAAATGTTACCTAACACGTTTATGTACAGTTAAAAAAGGTAATAAGATAATTTTGTAGAGTTTATTCTTTTTTTTCTGAGCATCTAAATTTTAACTCCAATTGTCTTATGCTTTTTGTCTTTTTATTTGGCTTTTTTTGTTGTTGTTTTGTGTGTGAAGTCACCACAGAATGGTAGTGTACCAATGATGGCAGAGAGCAGGGGTGGCCAAAATGCGGCCCCAGGGCCATTTAGGGCACACAGCTCGCTTTTTGTTGGCCGCAGCATATTGTCAGAATAAATTGTCAAAAACCAAAGCAAGATCTACCCTTGCAGCGACCGGGCTAGGACAACATGTAAAAGCCAGAGCTGGAAGACCCTCCTGCCTCGTTAAAGGGGAACATTATCACCAGACCTATGTAAGCGTCAATATATACCTTGATGTTGCAGAAAAAAGACCATATATTTTTTTAACCGATTTCCGAACTCTAAATGGGTGAATTTTGGCGAATTAAACGCCTTTCTAATATTCGCTCTCGGAGCGACATCAGGAAGCAATCCGCCATTTTCTCAAACACCGAGTCAAATCAGCTCTGTTATTTTCCGTTTTTTCGACTGTTTTCTGTACCTTGGAGACATCATGCCTCGCCGGTGTGTTGTCGGAGGGTGTAACAACACGAACAGGGACGGATTCAAGTTGCACCAGTGGCCCAAAGATGCGAAAGTGGCAAGAAATTGGACGTTTGTTCCGCACACTTTACCGACGAAAGCTATGCTACGACAGAGATGGCAGGAATGTGTGGATATCCTGCGACACTCAAAGCAGATGCATTTCCAACGATAAAGTCAAAGAAATCTGCCGCCAGACCCCCATTGAATCTGCCGGAGTGTGTGAGCAATTCAGGGACAAAGGACCTCGGTAGCACGGCAAGCAATGGCGGCAGTTTGTTCCCGCAGACGAGCGAGCTAAACCCCCTAGATGTCTTGGCTCACACTGCTTCTACCGTCCCTTATGCCACCGAAGATGATCAAGAGAAGAATATCGACCCTAGCTTCCCTGGCCTGCTGACATCAACTCCAAAACTGGACAGATCAGCTTTCAGGAAAAGAGCGCGGATCAGGGTATGTCTACAGAATATATTAATTGATGAAAATTGGGCTGTCTGCACTCTCAAAGTGCATGTTGTTGCCAAATGTATTTCATATGCTGTAAACCTAGTTCATAGTTGTTAGTTTCCTTTAATGCCAAACAAACACATACCAATCGTTGGTTAGAAGGCGATCGCCGAATTCGTCCTCGCTTTCTCCCGTGTCGCTGGCTGTCGTGTCGTTTTTGTCGGTTTCGCTTGCATACGGTTCAAACCGATATGGCTCAATAGCTTCAGTTTCTTCTTCAATTTCGTTTTCGCTACCTGCCTCCACACTACAACCATCCGTTTCAATACATTCGTAATCTGTTGAATCGCTTAAGCCGCTGAAATCCGAGTCTGAATCCGAGCTAATGTCGCTATAGCTTGCTGTTCTTTCCGCCATGTTTGTTTGTGTTGGCTTCACTATGTGACGTCACAGGAAAATGGACGGGTGTTTATAACGATGGTTAAAATCAGGCACTATGAAGCTTTTTTTAGGGATATTGCGTGATGAGTAAAATTTTGAAAAAAACTTCGAAAAATATAATAAGCCACTGGGAACTGATTTTTAATGGTTTTAACCATTCTGAAATTGTGATAATGTTCCCCTTTAAGATCTCCCGTTTGGGAACACTTTGGCTGCGTGATACAACAATGGAGGACGGTGGTTTGCTGACATTGTTCAGCAGCTGCTTCTGACAACACGTCAAACATGCTAACCCATTTGAAGCGTCACCACCGCATTCAAGCAGCCTCTCCTCGGCGAGTCAGGCAGGGCTAAAGCAATAACAAATGTTTTTCTAGCAGCAGATTTAAGTCCATATTGCATTAAAAACTAGATTTTGACCCACTTCTATGGTGGAAGAACAATAAGCCCATATATCCTCTTACTTCCAAGTTAGCCAGGCTGGGGAGGGAAAAGAAAAGTTAATCTGAGGCTGAGTTGACTTGAAACGGTTTAATGTTGCACTTTTTATATGTAGAAGAAAAGTTTAGTCATTTTATTTAATCTGAGCAACAACTTGAGGCAGTTTAATGTTGATTAATGTGGACCCCGACTTAAAAAAGTTGAAAAACGTATTCGGGTGTTACCATTTAGTATTCAATTGTACGGAATATGTACTGTACTGTGCAATCTACTAATAAAAGTCTCAATCAATCAATCAATCAAAAAAGCACTTTATGTGTAGAAAGGTTTTGTTAAGAAACCATTCTGAGCCTTATCTTATTTAGTTTTTATTTTATATATGTTGACCACATTAACCCTGGCAATGGACCCTGTGTGTATATGTATGTTATTATTATCCTTAGCATTCATGACTAGGCTGTTGCACTGATCAGCCTAGTGGTGGCTCACATCCATCACACACAGAGCTATTTGTATTTTGGGGCAGAATTATTACAGTGTTCCCAATGTTAAAAGGATAAAGCCATTGTTTACAAATTTGGTAAATAAATAACCAAAAAATTTATATTTTGTTGTTTTCTTACTGTACCGAAAATGAACCGAACCGTTACCTCTAAACCGAGGTACGTACCGAACCGACATTTTTGTGTACCGTTACACCCTTAATATATATATATATATGTTAGGGCTGCAACAACTAATCGATAAAATCGATTAAAATCGATTATAAAAATAGTTGGCGATTAATTTAGTCATCGATTCGTTGGATCTATGCTATGCGCATGCGCAGAGGCTACGTTTTTTTTTTTTTTTTTTAACCTTTATTTATAAACTGCAACATTTACAAACAGCTGAGAAACAATAATCAAAATAATAGGGGTTTAACAGTACGTGTATTTGTATCGAACTGTTTCGGTACGAGTTTCCACACGGACATATTAAGTAGCGTACTGCATGTTGTGTAAACAATACTCAAAATGCCGGACATTTGAGGCATTTAAGAAACTCCGCCCTGACAGCTCCGCAAAAGAGGACATGTCCGGTGAAAAGAGGACGTATGGTCAGTCTATTCTAGCCCGTTAGCTGCTAGCATGCTAGCAAAAGAGGACTAGCAGTGATCGGTTTCACCGGACGTGAAACCGAGGGCTAGGTCCTGACCATACGTCCAATTCCACCGGACATGTGCTCTTTTGCGGGGCTGTCGGGCGGTGTTTCTTAAATGCCTCAAATGTCCGGCATTTTGAGTTAGGGTTGCGTGTATTTTCAATGTACGTTCAGGGTTAAGAAGGTTAAAAACACAACAAATTGTGCGTGCAGCAGCATTCGTGAGGAAGGAGGAGAGACAGAGAGAGCGAGAGAGTTATGATAAACGCGCATGCGCCGTCAGGCTCTGCTTTTTATCGATACATTTATCAGATTTTATTTTTTATTATCTATAGCAGGGGTGTCAAAAGTGTGCATTTTTGTAACATTTTCCTTGTTTTATTTGGCAAGTTGAAAGAACATGGCGCCGGTATGCTGTTTTTTTTCAATAAAATACTGGAAAGGATAGAAATGTAGTTTGTCTCTTTTATCCGATTATTAATCGAAGTAATAATCGACAGATTAATCGATCATCAAATTAATCGTTAGTTGCAGTCCTAATATATATGTATATATATATATATATATATATATATATATATATATATATATATATATATATATATATATATATATATATATAATGAGGTGGCGACTTGTCCAGGGTGTACACCGCCTTCTGCCCGATTGTAGCTGAGATAGGCTCCAGCGCCCCCCGCGACCCCGAAGGGAATAAGCGGTAGGAAATGGATGGATGGATGGATGGATATATATATATATATATATATATATATATATATATATATATATATATATATATATATATAGGGCAGCACGGTGGAAGAAGTGTTAGTGCGTCTGCCTCACAATACTAAGGTCCTGAGTAGTCGTGATCTTTCTGTGTGGAGTTTGCATGTCCTCCCCGTGACTGCGTGGGTTCCCTCCGGGTACTACGGCTTCCTCCCACCTCCAAAGACATGCACCTGGGGATAGGTTGATTGGCAACACTAAATGGGCCCTAGTGTGTGAATGTGAGTGTGGATGTTGTCTGTCTGTCTGTGTTGGCCCTGCGATGAGATGGCGACTTGTCCAGGGTGTACCCCGCCTTCCGCCCCCCGCTACCCCATAAGGGACAAGCGGTAGAAAATGGATGGATGGATGATTCTGATTCTGATAAAGGCCAAATGGAACAATGTCGCCATCTAGTGTTTGTAATTATAAGTACACAAAACAAGCACATAATAAGCACTTTGTCTTAAGGGCAGTTTGACTCCACATTGATCACATGAATTATAATCTCTCCTGACTATTACACCAGAAAACTGGGTCAATGTATTACACTGCTTTACCGTGGCTGACACAAATTTGATTTTGAGTGGTTTTCCCCCCATATCACAAAAACATCAATATTTTCTGAATAAATTTGAATTCCATTGCCATTTGGATATATCCTTAAACCAAATTAATTAGGAAAAAGGCTACTATGCCATTATGCAGTACAAGCTAGACTAGCAGGATAAAATTCACCCCAAACAAAGAAAAATGACAAGCTGACGACACAACAATGTGTTGCTGCTCCAATGCTGCTCTTATTATTATTGTAATGTAGCTGCAGGAATTACATACAATGCATTATAATAATCAACAAAAAAAAAATACTGTATGTGCACTATGGCATGGTCAGTTTGCCCCTCATGCATATTTACACTTTTTTTAATGGGATTGCCGTCTGCCACCATTATTATGAATAATTCAGGTAGAAGGGGGTAGCAGTAAAGAGAAGAAAAGGTGCACGCATGTTCTTTCTTATGTGGACAAAGCATCGCGAGAACTGCATCCAAATATCGCACCTACAGTACACCACAAATGAGCCCATGCAAGCATTATTATTATTATCATTATTATTAGTATTATTATTATTATTATTATATACACGAAAGAGCTCCACAGACGCGAACATATTAAAATGTAAAATAAATCACACGATAATTCGGCACAATCACACCTTACACTAATTAGACAAGGAGAATACGTCACTTTGTACGCACCCAACTTGAGGACAGTTCTTAAGTAAACATCCCGCATTTCACAGAAATTCGAAGCTACAGGTCAATTTGATGTAATATTTACAGTATATATAGCCACATTTTCGTATCAGCTTCTTACCATGGCAGTTAAAGTCTTCTGTGAGGAGTATCCTGATTATCTTTGACCAGCCTCCTTCTTGGCGGTATGCTATCTCAGAGCTGGGGACTAACGAACTGACACCGAAATGGACCAATAAGAGGTCGCGTAGATTAGCTTCAGCCAATCAACGGACGGGATAGGCGGGGATTGGTGCATTAGATTTGCTCCTGTTTAGTCAAGGTCCTTATGTGGGGGTTTCACTTCATTAGTTGCTTAATGTATTGCCTTAGCATGGAAATCATTTAATTTGAAGCTTTATGTTTACTGGTTACGTAGTTTTATGCCTGAAAACATGCTTGTAATTGTTTGTGATTTTATTGTAGACATATTTATCCAATCCAATCCATTTTATTTATATAGCACATTTAAACAACAAAAATGTTTCCATAGTGCTGCACAAAAATATTAAAAACAAGATTCTAATAATATCCTCAGCGCCAACAATAAAAACAAAATAAATAAATATAAAACCAATATAAAAATAAATATGAATAAAAAGGGTAAAACCAATTAAAACAATACATAGAAATACAAATGTAAATTTACTACTACTTAATTTACAATTACTTATTAACAAAACAATTTTTATATCTGTCTTTGTTCAAATTTCACACACTAGTCGAACGCTTATCCTGTTTGGCTCCTATTCTCTGCATAAAGGAAGAAGCCACCGTGACCGTGTTGCGATTTATTCTTTCCATCCTGTTTTTAATCCCGGATCTTCCATCTGAGCCATTGTAGGGTGGAAACAAAGAAAAACAAAAAAAACTAAAGGAAGTCTCTCCTGCAGAGGAAGTGAGACGTTCCAAGGCCCAGTCAAGAACTGATGAAGTGTTAGTGGAAAATACTCATACTGACCATTTCTGTGGCACCACTTAGTTGCTAATTGACCAAAGTTAATTATATAAAAAGGACAATAAAAGGCTGGGACTGGACCGATGCCTGACCTATAGTGAACTCTGGACAAAGATGGACTGTTCTCTCTTCCAAAACAGCTCATCTCCACTCACACACTGTGACACAAGAACAAAAAAAAGTGTGTTCCAAGGAATTATTGTTTTTGAACTAACGTGCATCATGTGTGACTAGCAGTGTTGTGCTTGAGGATTCGCTCTATCGCTTTGATTTGTGGACAAAAGACTGGGGAGTGCAGTGTGCAGACTACAATATTGATTGATGGACTGAACAAAAGGTCTGTATGAGGCTTTATTACTGTACATGTAATGGAACAAAAGTCTGGCTGTTAAATGCACACAAATCTCAAGTTTTTGCAAATATTCATCACCATTGTGAGACACATTAGCTATGTTTTGTCACCGGGCTCTACCCCAATTGTAACACCCGAACCCCGTCGCCATGGTCACCATTCTCACACACACAATGAGGTGTCTTGAATTTGTTCTGCAACACCTGCGCAAGGTTTAATTCCTGCTTTTTTCCCCTGTCACATTCGCACACATTTTCACTGATTCTGATTGAGCGAAACACTTAATCCACTTAATGGCCTTGTGAATAATGCATGGCACATTAACTAGATTGGATTGCCTTGGATTAGTCTCGCCAGCCCAGTCGAGTCAGGCGCTGCAAAAATGAACTCAATTAGAAGAAAAGCCACCCGTGTGACATAAAATGGCCCAAATAGCTAAAAAAAACAAACTAATATCTTATTAGGGGCATACCAACTCTTAAAGGGGAACTACATTTTTTGAGGAAATGTTGCCTATCGTTCGCAATCCCTATGTAAAACAAGGACACGTTTGTCTTCCTTTTTTAATGCATTATTTGTAAAAAAAAATACAAGGTGGCTAACAATGAAGCTCATATGAGTACTTTATTGTGCCTATAAATCCCTCTAAAAAAACGCCAACAATACTCCATTTACATAGATCTCGTGACCTGAATATCATTCGAGTGCTAGCGATATTGTTATTTTAAGCACTAACCCCGAGGAACTACTTTTAGCGTCACCGTGATCACAGAGAGGTAGCTAGCTTATGCAGCCATTGATTGATTGATTGATTGGTTGATTGAAACTTTTATTAGTAGATTGCACAGTTCAGTACATATTCCGTACAATTAACCACTAAATGGTAACACCCGAATAAGTTTTTCAACTTTTTTAAGTCGGGGTCCACAGAATCAATTCATGGTCCAAATATATACTATCATCATAATACAGTCATCACACAAGTTAATCATCAGAGTATATACATTGAATTATTTACATTATTTACAATCCGGGGGGTGGGATGTGGAGGATTTGGTTGATAACAGAACTTCAGTCATCAACAATTGCATCATCAGAGAAATGGGCATTGAAACAGTGTAGGTCTGACTTGGTAGGATATGTACAGTGAGCAGTGAACATAGTGAGTTCAGATAGCATAAGAACAAGTATATACATTAGAAATACATTTGATTATTTGCATTGACATACTGAGCTGGTAAATTGCTACATCACTTATGAGTCGGTGAAAGTTAATTGTAGATTATAAATCATGCTTGGTCCACTCTGACATTAAACTTTGACCCGCAGATGGCGGGAAAAACACGGAAAGACGCTTGTTTTTTTACAATGCACGTAAAAATCGGTTCTGGATCATAATTTGTCCTGAAGTAATCGTTGTTTCCCATGAAGTCTGCCATGACTAGTAGTAGTTGTTGTTTAAGGAAAAAAGCCAAAGTTGTGATTCGTCTGTGAAATAAAAATTACCAAAATATGTAAATAATAAATGTTATTATTAGAGTAGTCCGATAATGGCTTCTTTGCCGATAGCCGATATTCCGATATTGTCCACCTCTTAATTACCGATTCCAATACCAACCGATACCGACATATACAGTCGTGGAATTAACACATTATTATGCCTAATTTTGTTGTGATGCCCCGCTGGATGCATTAAACAATGTAACAAGGTTTTCCAAAATAAATCAACTCAAGTTATGGAAAAAAGTGCCAACATGGCACTGCCATATTTATTCATACATACATATTCATTTCAGGAGAACATCCGCACCGCAACAAAACATAAACACAACAGAAAAAATACCCAGAACTCCTTGCAGAACTAACTCTTCTGGGACGCTACAATATACACCTCCCGCCCACCTCAACCTCCTCATGTTCTCTCAGGGAGAGCATGTCCCAAATTCCAAGCTGCTGTTTTGAGGCATGTTAAAAAAAATAATGCACGTTGTGACTTCAATAATAAATATGGCAGTGCCATGTTGGCTTTTTTTTTCCATAACTAGAGTTGATTTATTTTGGAAAACCGTGTTACATTGTTTAATGCATCCAGCGGGGCATCACAACAAAATTAGGCATAATAATGTGTTAATTCCACGACTGTATATATCGGTAACGGTTGATATCGGAATCGGTAATTAAGAGTTGGACAATATCGGAATATCGGATATCGGCAAAAAAGCCATAATCGGACATCTCTAATTGAAATGTCAGTTAACTGCTTTTTACACTTTTGTTACAATTTAAAAAAGGTAAAAATAAATGTTTTTAAACACAGAAAAGGATTACTCTAAAAAAGTCATTTTTATGATGTAAATGGAGTATTGTTGGCGCTTTTTGATTTGTTATTTATTGGACTTTATGGGCGAAATAGAGGAGCACGCATGCTCCGCAGTAATCAGACTTTTATTTGCTTTTATTCATTGTTTATTTAAACGTTAGAATGCATAATAAAAGAGAACCCATCCGTCGTCTTGTCTTTCATTATGATTATGAACAATAGGCGAAATTCCAAAAAAATGCAGTTCCCCTTTAAGATCTAAATCATCCGGGATTTCGGAATTTTTCCTTTATTTTAGTTTGATTTAGATGGATGATGGTGACCAGGGGCGCCGCTAGGGATTTTGGGCCCCATGAAAAGAATCTTTACAGGGCCCCCAACACAGTGTCATTATTTTTTCTGTATTATAATTTCATCATCATTAGGGGCCTCTCTGGGCCCCCCTCCATCATGGGCCCCTAGAATCCGTCTCCTTTACCCCCCCTTTTTGGCGCCCTTGATGGTGACGATCACCGATCAGACGCATCGTGCAACTTTTCCGACTTCTTTTAGTACTAGCTGTCACTTCCTTATAAACACAGTTTGGCGCTTCGCAGTCAAATGACACAGCAGCTGTATCGGTCATGTGTTTTTTGGGTTTTTTTTCTCTTAAAGTGACACACACATTAAGCTTCAAGGAATACAGGATCACATCTTGTGTTTCCTTATGCATCGACGCTTCGATTTCGTTTGACCTGTCACTAATAAATCCAGGAACTGTGCAAAAGCTTAATATTGTGCGTTTATTTGTAATTGCAGCATAGCACCAGCTCCGTATGAGCATAATCATCATTTTCTTCAAGTGTGGTATCAATGAAGTGTATTTTAGAGAGAGCATCAGTCAGTAATCATAGGTGCAGTGTCTGAGGTGGTTTCTGGCTCTGACTCCCCAAACTCTCTCATCTCCTCCATCTCTCTCTCCATCTCCTCTCCCCGGCCTCTCATCCACATGGGCTTCCTCTCTTTCCTCCGCCTCTCTTTTGGCGTTTGCTCCAGCTCCAGCATGGCCTGGAAGCTCTCTCCTCCCGTGCCAGCCGGGACATCGGTTGCTGTGGCAACTCTCTTCCCCGTCAGCACGTGGAAGAAAGAAAGGACATTGTTTGCGCCCGGCGTCTCTGACACGTACACCGCCGTAGGGCCTTGGTCACTGTAGCCCTCCTGTGGTCTTTTGGGGCATTTGGTGTTTGTTTTCTTGCTGAGTATGAAGTTGAAGAATGCAGTTATAAGAAGCATTGTCCCTGCAAGAGTGGGAACAAGTTATATTCTATTTACAGTACATATACCGTAGCTAAATCACTTCAATCTGAATTATATTTTATCCAATGTACTAATACACAGGCCACATTATTTAACATGGACCGCAAAAGCCTTGAAATAATGTGTCAATAAAGTACTTAATCTTTTCTCACTAAATGTATTCAGTCTTTCAATTGTGACATAAAAATAAACAATCATTGGAATGAAAACAATAGTAACAAATGTTATATGATCGTAGTTTTATGTAAAATATCTGTTTGATTTAATTTTTTTAAATTAAGTTATCCATCCAACTATGCACAGTAAAAATGACCATATATTTGAACTGCCAGTTATTTTTTAACTTAAAATATACGGTTGTTGCTTTTACAATTACTGTAAAAGGAAAAACAGCACCACTGTTTCTTTTTTTTTACAGTAAAATTGTGTCAACTGAGCTGCAAGTTTTTTTACACAAGACCATTTTTTTTTTTTGGACAAGCAAAAAAAAAATTGTGGCACTGTTTTTTCATTTACAATAATGTGAGACGGACAAGCAGTAGAAAGTGAATGGATGGATGGAAGATTTTTTTTAAAACACAATTAATTTAATAGTAAAAATCAGACTAAACTTCTAGTTTTTTAACGTAAAATCTATAGATTTTTTTTTTTTTTTTTTTACAAATCACGTAAAATTTTTTTTTATCAAATGCATAGGCAATTGTGTAATATCATGAGGCTAATCCTTACATTTCTATTAATATTTTTCCCTGTTACAAACGGCCATCTGAGGGCAGCCACAACTGCAATGTGGCCCTCAATGAAAACAAGCTTGACACCATGCATTTGACATGAACGTTTTAAATTCAGTACAGAGAACATAATGTCTACCGGGTTGCTTTTACCTGGGATAATGGCATGCCACACCAAGACAGGATGCAGGAAACAGACCACAGACATTATGGAGTAATATAGAAACTTATGAAAGCCTCCAACGTGGGCCATCTTCCCCCACAGTATAAAGACTTGCCAGTCTGGAGGACAGCTGCAGAAATGGGGAATGGCAAGGATCAAAACAAACAAGCAAATGTTAAAAATGTTCACGCATGTATTATCTTGACGTATTTTTCGGACCATAGGGCGCACCGGATTACGAGGCGCGCTGTCGATGAAGGAGTCTATTCAGGTCTATTTTCATACATTAGGCACACCAGATTATAAGGCGCATTTAAAATATATATTTTTTCTTCATTTAAAACACTTACTTGTTGTCTACACAACATGTAATTGTGGTTATTTGGTCAAAATGTTGCAGAGATTATGTTTTACAGACCCTCTTCAAACTGATTTCTGACTATCTCTTTAGTATGCGCCGTTTTGTGGGCGGTCTTATTTATGTGGCTTCACTTCGACAGCGTCCTCACCTCGACATCTTTGTTGTAGTTTTTAGCGCTTCCTTAGCGAGTCTACTGACAGATATAAGTTTGAACTGTACGCGACTTTGTACGTTTGTACATGACTCTGGTATCTCTTATGCGAGACTGCCATCTACTTGTCACACTTATCATTACACCATGTACCACAACCAGAATAAACACAACCAGAATTAATATATGCATGAGGCGCACCGGGTGATAAGGCGCAGTGTTGATTTTTGAGAAAATGATAGGATTTCAAGTGCGCATTATAGCCCCAAAAATACTGTATACTGTATTTTTGTAGCACCAGAATGAGTTGCTGCTGGACTACCCATTATACTTTACAGCAGGGGTGTCAAACTCATTTTAGATCGGGGGCCAAATGGAGAAAAATCTAAACCCAAGTGGGGGGGGACTGGTAAAATCACGGCACGATAACTTAAAAATAAAGACAACTTCAGATTGTTTTCTTTGTTTAAAAATAGAACAAGCACATTCTGAAATTGTAGAAATCATAATGTCGTTGGTTTTTTTTTTACACTTACATGCTGCGGTTAATAGTATTCTCTCTTTATTTGTTGTTATTATTATTTTCGGAATAAATTATATGATAATGTTCATCAGTCAACTCATTGGTGTTAATATTCAATCTATCAAGATGTGTCACCCACATCTGAGGTCCTCTCCAAGGTTTCTCATTGTCATCCCACTGGGTTGAGTTTTTCCTTGCCCTGATGTGGGATCTGAGCCGAGGATGACGTTGTGGCTTGTGCAGCCCTTTGAGACACTTGTGATTTAGGGCTATATAAATAAACATTGATTGATTGATTTATTGATTGATTGATATCTATCTATATTTGTGTACATTAGTTGTTTTCTAATGTACACAAATATAGATAGATAGATAGATAGATAGATAGATAGATAGATAGATAGATACATGCATACATACATAGATACATAGATATAGATAATACAGACAGACAGACATATAGCAAAATTAGCAATATATAGACATATCAAAACACACGCACACGCACACACACACACACACACGCACGCACACACATGCACACACACGCACACGCACGCACACACACACGCGGGCACGCACACACACACACATACACATACACACAAACACACACACACACACACACACACACACACACACACACACACACATTCACACACACACACATACACACACACACACGCACGCACGCACGCTGCAAGATGCCGCAGATCGTGCCCTGGGGAGGGAGCGCATATTTCACGACCATTGCGACCTATTTGCCCAAAGTGACGAATATTTATTTGAACGTTTTACGCTACTTCAGCAGTCCCCCCTTTCTTAAATGTACGTTTTGACATTATGTATTTCCCCCGCGGGATAATACGAATTTGTCTTCTACAATCTGTTTGTGTTTTCTTTCTTTTCCGTCGGAATTGTGCCCTTATAAGGGGAATTAAGGGCGTTTACCTATGCAAATTACGGAATTAAGGGTGTTTAAATATGCATATTGGGGAAATAAGGGCGTGTTTATATGAAAATTATGATAGATACGCACGTGCTAACCATTTGGCATTCAGCAATTTAAGAACAGCAGGTGGGAACAATTTGGCCGTTTAAGAACACGTCATGAATTTGAATGGACTCCTCTTAGGAAATCACTTAGGAAGAAACATAAGAGGAAATGTTAGGAACTTATTGCTGAATGGGGCCTCAGTGTATCTACAAAGCTAAACTTTAAGTCACAGTATTTCTGGGATTGAACAAAAAAACACAACATGTAAACTCTTCTAGGTATCAAATACCTCCTTTGTCATGTCCACGTATCAATCCAGTGCTAACTCAACAAACCATAAGAAACGGAGGTAAAAGCTATTCAAAAGGCTTAAGTTAACTTTTCTCGTGTTTGACAGAGACATTTCGAGACAACGAGGGTGCCAAATAACGGTGTGTTCGAAGCAGAAGACATAAAACGGCAGGTTTTAAGTTTCATGTGGGTCGAGGAGAAGGAGCCACAGTCCCCTTTACTAAGTACCCTTTGCTTGGCCCCGGTATAAACCGTTTGCTTGCCTAACAGAATTGCTATTGTGACATCCAGTGGACACATTTAGAACAGCAGTTTAATTCGTTCAAAAAAAAAATCAGCTCAATTTAATACTTGGATAAAACCTGTTCGCGGGCCTCACAGCCCTGGTTTAGACACACCTGTATTGAGCTAAAGGTTGTGGTGTTGCAGAATATCAAATGGTGTACTCACGGTAGGCACATGAGCAGAAGTACATCGACGAAATAAGCCAGTTCAAACATCATGATGCCAAAAGAGGACACTCTGTTCAGGGAAAAAATACATTTTGCACTCAGTGGGGGTCATAACATCTATTGAGAGCAGACTGAATGAAACATGTCAGCTTCTTTGTGAATGGCAAGTTTCTTTCATTAAAAGGACCATGCAGTAATTACCCCATTAAATAACAGGATAACCATCTTGTCACCCATAAAAACACCCCCCCCCAGGACTTAACTCATCACATGGACAGTCTCTTCTTGGAAATTATATTCTAACCTAAACAGTTTTGAGTTGCATTTTTCCTCAGGGAGGAGCTTTCCTGTGGCTCTCTCTGTGAATGTGGTTGTTTGTCTGGCTGTGACCCACATAAATATCAGCAGGACTTACTCTACAGTACAGAAAGTAGGCCAAGGTGTTGAATGGTTTATAGCAGGGATTCTCAACTGATGGGCGGGGACCCAAAAGTGGGTTGCCAATCCATTTTGGTTGAGTTGTGGAAAGCTAGTGAAAAATAACACATACAGATGTTCACTGACCTGTTTTGCATTTGGACTTTAATAAACCCATTCAATGCACAGCTATACTGTGAGTAAAATTGTTAGAATAATTTTAACTGAGTTATCACAAAAACTTTGTGTTGAAATGAGTTCCCAGCGAGAAGACCAAAAGCTGTCTTTGAACCTACCAAGAAGAAGGCTTGTAAAACTCCACTGTGTAGGGGGGAAGCAACATGAAGGTGTTCTGTTTTCTTTCATGTATTGTAATCAACAGAAAGATATT
This sequence comes from Nerophis lumbriciformis, assembly GCF_033978685.3. NCBI lineage: Eukaryota > Metazoa > Chordata > Actinopteri > Syngnathiformes > Syngnathidae > Nerophis > Nerophis lumbriciformis. Next base: position 18,944,083 of record NC_084549.2, on the reverse strand, counting down.
GTTTTAACCCAAGGACTACAAAGTGGAGAGAAGGCAGGATCTGCCCAAGTTCCAGACGTCGCTTTTTTAAACTATTTTACAAACCTCTTTTTTTAACTCTTTTACAAACCTTTCTTTGAACTGCTTTACAACCTTTTCTGTGAAGTGTTTATGACCTTTTTTTTTAACTGTTCTGTAACCAAATGCAACGCTGTTTACGACCCACGTCCCTTTGGAAGCATCTGTTGCCATGTGGTCAGGGAAAGTCCAAATAAAGGAGGAGGCGTAAAATCTTTGACCAGAGCGTGCTGGGGACTGTACAAGAGTACAGATCAGACGTTTCTCCTCAAATTGAGCTAAATTGAATTCTGTCTCTGTTTAATTATTTGCTTCTTGTCTTGTTTAATAGATGTCATCAGTGTTTAAACCTGACAAAAATTGTGCGGTCTATTTAAAGAGGTCAATTTATTAATATTTTTTTCCAAATTTTAAAACGCGTCCTTGTGGTCGACATAACATTTAATGGTGGTATTTTGGTCTAAATTTTGCATAAATTATGATTTGCAGACCATCTTCAAACTGCTTTCTGACCGTCTCTTCAGGATGTGCAGTCTTATTTACGTGCCTCCACTACGACTGTGTCGTCTCCTCGACAGCCATGTAGTAGTTTTGAGTACTGACATTGTAAGTTCGACTTTATATTAGAAATGGCAACAGCGGAGGATGCATGTGCATGTACGAGACAGTCTGCCCCACAACAAGAGGATGGAGACAAATAAGGAACGTATTGACCACAATGTCGGACTACACTGGCAGACTCGCGCAAAGCTCTTTGGGTAAACACAGTTGTTCTCAAACTGCTCTCACCAAGAACCTCCTCAGAAAAATCTTGGCTCTCCAAGTACCACCATAATGACCAACATTGAAATACAGTAGCATAGTAGGCTTAAGTATTCATTAAAACAAGGCATAGATTTTATTTAACAAGTATACTAAATATTTTTGGCCACTGTAAGATTACACACAGTTTGAACAGTAACACTGTTTCGCCACAGCAAAATAACTATGACAAATATGTATATAATAGTGATTACAAACAACACATTGGAGGCAGCAACCACAGTTGACATACTTAGTCATATTTTCTCCGTAATTGTTGGTCCAAAGCTAATGAGGCTTTTGCCAAAATGAAGGTATTATGTTTCTTTTTGGTCGTTGTATATTTTCTGAAGTACATTTACACACAGTTTGAAAAATAACACTGTGTTTGAATAGTTAATCAAATGATTCTTTGTCTCACACCCAATTATTCGCAAGTATAAAGTGTAAGTTAAAGTAAAAGTTAAAACCTTCGGCAATAATATTCCACCATTTTGGAAGCAATATTGCACCCTGCGCAATCCACACAATTGCACTCAGCGCACCCGTCATTTGCACTCTACACTGACAGGTGGTACTGCTGAGTCAATTTGAGGCTGCCAGCGCTGCTGTTATTTGCGCATGGTGCCGTCCGCCAAAAATAATAATGAAGAAGAAGCAGGGTGGGGAGTAAAATGGCAGACAGGTGAGAGGGAAAACTTGCTGGTTAACTTACAGGTTGAGCTTGTTTCCATTTGCAAATTACAGTAGCTGTGAGGGCCTTAAATTAACTCAGCAGCACCACCTGTCAGTGTAGGTGGAATATTAATGTTAAAAGTTTCAAATTGAAGAAAATTGTTTTTATAGTTGTGATTGTTTTTTTTTAAATTGAAGAGTATTTTATTTTTACTTGCAAATTGTTGGGCTTGAGTGTGTTTGTGTAGTATTGGCAGTAATTTCACTCCATACGTGAACACCAGACAAATTCCTCGGACAGGCAAGCAATTTTTATTCATTATAACATAGACTTAGACAAACTTTATTGATCCACAAGGGAAATTGTTCCACACAGTAGCTCAGTTACAAAAGATGGAAAAGGTAAGGATGGAAAGAATAATGCAGGTATAAAGTAGACAAAAAATGTATCATAGTAGCAATATAGAATATATCATATATGTAATATTTAAATATTATATATACAGTATATAATATATACTAATATATTATATTATTTAATTATATTTTTATATAATATATAAAATATATAACAAATCCCAATTACCATGTACAAATCCCAATTACTATTAATAATTGGTAATTGTTGATTGTTCAATCTTTATATAAACAACATTTGTAAGGTTACGAAGGACTTAAAGTTGGTTTTATTTGCAGACGACACAACTGCTTTCTGTTCAGGAGAGAGCACACAGAAGATAATACAAATAATAACAGAAGAAATGAACAAATTAAAAAGATGGTTTGACAAAAACAGACTATCTTTGAATCTCAGTAAAACTAAAATAATGCTATTTGGTAATAGTAGAAAAGAGCAACATACACAAATACAAATAGACAAAGTAGACATAGAAAGGGTAAAAGAAACTAGATTTTTGGGAGTATTAATAGATGATCAAATGAACTGGAAATCTCATATACAAAACATACAACATAAGGTGGCAAAAAACATTTCAATAATGAATAAAGCAAAACATGTCAGGGCCAAAAATCACTACATATTCTCTACTGCTCGCTAGTGTTACCATATCTGAGTTATTGTGCAGAAATATGGGGAAATAACTACAAATGTGCGCTACATTCGCTAACCGTGTTACAAAAAAGATCAGTTAGAATAATACATAATGTTGGATATAGAGAACACACAAACCCTTTATTTATTAAGTCAGAAATATTAAAGTTTGGTGATTTGGTAAAATTGCAAACAGCTAAAATGATGTACAAAGCAAACTATAACCTGCTACCAAAGAATGTACAACAATTCTTCTCAACTAAAGAGGAGAAATATAACCTTAGAGGAAAAAATAATTTAAAACATTTATATGCACGTACAACACTTAAAACTTTTAGCATATCAGTATGTGGAATTAAATTATGGAATGGATTAAGTAAAGAAGTTAAAAATTGTACTGATATGATCCAGTTTAAGAGGTTGTTCAAAATAATAGTGCTTACAGAGTACAAAAAAGAAGAATTATGAGAAATACTTTCAACCTTATTGAAAATAAGATATTCTTCATCTCAGTATGTTAATAATGACTGAATTAATTAATTAATTACATATTACAAAACTGTTGTATACTAATTCATAGATGTTATTTTATTATATAAAAAGGTCAGTAAATGATTCTATATATTTGTAAACGCTTGAAGTGGGAAAGGGGTAGGATTAAATAAGCTTTGCTTCTTCCTACTCCTTTTCGGGCATGATGTAAAATGAAATGATATGAAATTGTGTGATGTATTATGATGTAAGTGTGTTCATGTTCGAAATAAACTAAAGAAAGAAAAGAAAGAATTGTGGACAAATATATTCTGTTAAACCACTAATGTTAACATAAGGTGGTGTATTTGAAACGTTTTTTGGTTTAAAAAATGTACCTTTGACCAAGTTACAAACATCGCCTTCCATGCAATTTCACTCTATTCATTATTATTCTGCATGCATGTATCACGTGCCTCCTCATCCCCTTAATGTTGTGTTCTGAAACACACAATACAACAATGAGCAAGAAGTTCTTACAGCAGGTAGATGCCAAGGCTGTTAAAGTCTCCTTGTTGCAAGGTCTCCACTCCTACAGCACACAACACTAAAAATAAAATAAAATAAAATAAGAAAACACATAGGAGAGCAAGGTACGTCCAGCAGATGTCAGACTTTGCAAACTAGTTCACTTCAAGCAACACATCTGACTGTAAGGCTTTGGAAGTCTCATTCAACAATCTTCATGGTTGAATTTATAAAGTTGGAGACAAAAAAGTTAGAGAACTATTGATTTAAAGTATAATCACTGCCTGATTCTCAACTTTTTTGCATTAAGTACCACCTCAAATTCATTTTGTTGGTCTTGTTTTTATTCTTATGGACGCTGTGGGAGAGATAAGAAGTGAGCAAAAGGCATGAAAACCACCTTATTAAGATACATGTTTGATTTGTCGCATGCTGCTTCTTTAAAAAGAAAGGGATCATAATACATTCCCAGCAGGCACAAGACATTGATACAACGTTGATTATGCATGCACGTCCTTTAAAACTGACTTTGAAACACCGTTGCAAAATAGTTGTTGTTGAGACAACGTTGCTGTCCGACGTTGGATCCACGTTGTTGGTTGACTAAAATTCAACGGTCAAATCAAAGTCGGAAGCCATCATAGATTAAACGTTGTCAAAAAGCATGTTGTTTCAACGTTGTATTTGTGTTAAAAAATATCGGTTGGAAAATGACGAAAATTCAATGGTCAAATCAACGTCAGAACCCAACATTGATTAAACGTCATCAAAAAGCATGTTGTTTCAACGTTGTATTTGTGTTAAAAAAATATTGTTTGGAAAATGACCAAAATTCAATGGTCAAATCAACGTCAGAACCCAACATTGATTAAACGTCGTAAAAAAACATGTTGTTTCAACGCTGTATTTGTGTTAAAAAATATTGGTTGAAAAATTACCAAAATTCACTGGTCAAATCAACGTCAGAACACAACATTGATTAAACCTTGTCAAAAAGCATTTTGTTTCAACGTTTTATTTGTGTTAAAAAATATTGGCATGAAAATGACCAAAATTCAATGGTCAAATCAACGTCAGAACCAAACATTGATTAAACCTTGTCAAAAAGCATTTCGTTTCAACGTTGTATTTGTGTTAAAAAAATATTGGTTGGAAAATGACCAAAATTCAATGAGTGAACGTCAGAACCAAACATTGATTAAACGTCGTCAAAAAGCATGTTGTTTCAATCAATCAATCAATCAATCAATCAATCAATCAATCTTTATTTATATAGCCCTAAATCACAAGTGTCTCAAAGGGCTGCACAAGCCACAACGACATCCTCGGTACAAAGCCCACATACGGGCAAGGAAAAACTCACCCCAGTGGGACGTCGATGTGAATGACTATGAGAAACCTTGGAGAGGACCGCATATGTGGGTAACCCCCCCCCTCTAGGGGAGACCGAAAGCAATGGATGTCGAGTGGGTCTGACATAATATTGTGAGAGTCCAGTCCATAGTGGATCCAACATAATAGTGTGAGAGTCCAGTCCATAGTGGGGCCAGCAGGACACCATCCCGAGCGGAGACGGGTCAGCAGCGTAGAGATGTTCCCAGCCGATGCACAGGCGAGCGGTCCACCCCGGGTCCCGACTCTGGACAGCCAGCACTTCATCCATGGCCACCGGACCTGTGCCCCCCTCCCCTCAAGGAAAAGGGGAGCAGAGGAGAAAAGAAAAGAAACGGCAGATCAACTGGTCTAACAGGGGGGCTATTTAAAGGCTAGAGTATACAAATGAGTTTTAAGATGGGACTTAAATGCTTCTACTGAGGTAGCATCTCTAATTGTTACCGGGAGGGCATTCCATAGTACTGGAGCCCCAATAGAAAACGCTCTATAGCCCGCAGACTTTTTTTGGGCTCTGGGAATCACTAATAAGCCGGAGTTCTTTGAACGCAGATTTCTTGCCGGGACATATGGTACAATGCAATCGACAAGATAGGACGGAGCTAGACCGTGTAGTATTTTATACGTAAGTAGTAAAACCTTAAAGTCACTTCTTAAGTGCACAGGAAGCCAGTGCAGGTGAGCCAGTATAGGCGTAATATGATCAAACTTTCTTGTTCTTGTCAAAAGTCTAGCAGCCGCATTTTGTACCAACTGTAATTTTTTAATGCTAGACATAGGGAGACCCGAAAATAATACGTTACAGTAGTCGAGACGAGACGTAACGAACGCATGAATAATGATCTCAGCGTCGCTAGTGGACAAAATGGAACGAATTTTAGCGATATTACGGAGATGAAAGAAGGCCGTTTTAGTAACACTCTTAATGTGTGATTCAAAGGAGAGAGTTGGGTCGAAGATAATACCCAGATTCTTTACCGAGTCGCCTTGTGTAATTGTTTGGTTGTCAAATGTTAAGGTGGTATTATTAAATAAATGTCGGTGTTTAGCAGGACCGATAATCAGCATTTCCGTTTTCTTGGCGTTGAGTTGCAAGAAGTTAGCGGACATCCATTGTTTAATTTCATTAAGACACGCCTCCAGTTGACTACAATCCGGCGTGTTGGTCAGCTTTAGGGGCATGTAGAGTTGGGTGTCATCAGCATAGCAATGAAAGCTAACACCGTATTTGCGTATGATGTCGCCTAGCGGCAGCATGTAAATACTAAAGAGTGCAGGGCCAAGAACCGAACCCTGAGGAACTCCGCACGTTACCTTAACATAGTCCGAGGTCACATTATTATGGGAGACGCATTGCATCCTGTCAGTAAGATAAGAGTTAAACCACGACAAAGCTAAGTCTGACATACCAATACGTGTTTTGATACGCTCTAATAAAATATTATGATCGACGGTATCGAAAGCAGCGCTAAGATCAAGAAGCAGCAACATAGATGACGCATCAGAATCCATCGTTAGCAGTAGATCATTAGTCATTTTTGCGAGGGCTGTCTCCGTAGAGTGATTTGCCCTGAAACCGGATTGAAAAGGTTCACAGAGATTGTTAGACACTAAGTGTTCATTTAGCTGCTGTGCGACAATTTTTTCGAGGATTTTCGAAATAAAGGGAAGGTGGGACACCGGTCGGTAGTTTACCATGAGGTCAGGATCGAGGTTAGGTCTTTTGAGCAGAGGATGAATAACCGCTTTCTTGAATGCTAGGGGAACAGTGCCAGAGGAAAGTGATAAGTTTATAATATTTAGCACTGATGGACCTAATAATACAAAAAGCTCCTTGATAAGTTTCCCAGGAAGTGGGTCAAGTAAACATGTTGTTTGTTTTATCCCACTTACACGCTGTAATAGTTCCTCTAATGTTATTTCATCAAAAAGAGAGAGACTATTTTGTATTGCAGTATCCGTCATAGATACAGTTGTATCTGTGTTCATAGAACCCAGTTGTAGCTGGGATGCGTTGTCTTTAATCTCCTTTCTAATGAGTTCAATTTTCTTATTAAAGAAATTCATAAAGTCATCTGCCGAGTGGGTGGAGCTATTGGGAGGAGTCCCTTGTTGGGTTAGCGATGCTACTGTACTAAACAAAAATTTAGGGTCGTTTTTGTTGAGGCGGATGAGATTTGAGTAATATTTAGCTTTAGCTAAGGTAAGCATGCGTTTATACGATATTAAACTATCACTCCATGCTTGATGGAAAACCTCAAGCTTGGTCGCGCGCCATTTGCGTTCCAACTTTCTACATGATAATTTATGAGCTCTGGTTTCCTCTGTAAACCATGGGGTGCGCCTTTTAGGGGCCCTTTTTTGTTTTAGCGGTGCTATACTATCAATGGTTTTGCGCAGGGCATTGTCAAAGTTGTTAGTGAGGTTATCAATAGAGCCGACATAATTTGGGAATGGTGCCATTACCGAAGGCAGTAGGTCAGCAAGAGTCATCGTTGTGGCGGCATTAATGTTGCGGCTGCTATAGCAGTTATTATTATTATTAGTTTGTTGACAATGAGTCAGAACTTCGAATTTTATAAGGTAATGATCGGACATTACTTTAGTATACGGGAGTACCATAACTTTGGAGGTGGTGACACCCCTGACCAGCACTAGATCTATCGTATTGCCGTTGCGATGCGTAGGTTCATTTATTATTTGTGTAAGACCACAGCTATCAATTATAGTCTGGAGCGCCACGCACTGAGGGTCCGATGGGGTATTCATATGGATATTAAAGTCCCCCATTATGATTATATTGTCTGCGTGCGTCACTAGATCAGCAACGAACTCTGAGAATTCATTAATAAAGTCCGAGTAGGGCCCTGGGGGGCGGTAGATAACAGCCATATCGAGAGGCAGCGGTGCGACAGACCTCATAGTAAGCACCTCAAACGATTTGTATTTATTATTTAGGTTAGGGGTAAGGTTAAAGTTTTCATTGTATATTAGTGCGACCCCCCCACCCCTTTTAAGGGGACGGGCAATATGCGCATTCGTATAGTTAGGAGGAGATGCCTCATTTAGCGCAAAAAATTCGTCTGGTTTGAGCCAGGTTTCGCTAAGACCAATGACGTTAAGATTGTTGTCTCTAATGACCTCATTAACTAATAACGTTTTGGGAGACAATGATCTTATGTTTAAAAAGCCCATATTATAAGTATTGGGCTGTTTTGACGAGTTTTTGTTTAAATTATCCGTAGTAGAAATATTAATAATGTTGCGTTTATTATACGTAGTGCACTTTAAATAGTTTCGACCATATCTAGGAATTGATACGACGGGAATTTTCAGATTGTTTGCTTGATGCTGCGATCGACTGAACGCATCATGATTTGCCACCTCAGTAGAATGCATATCTACCCCGGACACATTCACAACAGAAAACACATTATGTGAGTTGTGTGTTATTCTAAGAAAATTGCTATGCGTACAGGAATTATCCAGCCTGGCGCTGGCTAGTTCTAGCTTAACTGACTCCTCACCCGGACTAGCAGGCTCTGTAATTGCCTGTGACCGGGCTTGCTCTAGTGTAGTTAGTCAAATGTGACTTAAACAGTAGTCTATATTCTTAGACAGGATGATGGCGCCTTCCTGGTTAGGGTGAAGGCCGTCCCTCATCAGCAAGCCTGGTTTGCCCCAGAAAGAGGGCCAATTATCAATAAACGTTAGTCCCTGTTGTCTACAGAAGCTAGCCAGCCACTTGTTAAGCGAGACTAATCTGCTATATCTCTCATCATTGCCTCTCGCAGGCAGGGGGCCAGAGACAATTACTCGATGCCTGGACATCTTTCTAGCGAGATCACAAGTCCTGGCTATGTTTCTCTTTGTAATCTCTGACTGTCTCATTCTAGTGTCATTGGAGCCAACGTGTACAACTATATTCGCATAACTAGTGGTGCGATTAGCCTGTCGTACGTGTTTACTAGGCCTGTTGCGAGTTAGCTCCCTAAGATTAGCCTCTATGTCAGGTGCTCGGGCCCCCGGGATGCACTTAATTGTGGCTGGTTTGCTAAGCTTTATGTTTCGGGTGATGGAGTCCCCTATGACTAAGGTGTGGTGCCCGGTAGACTGGGGTGTAGGACTAGCTAAAGAGCTAAATCTATTATGCGTCTCAACCGGTACACCGTAGCTTGTAGGCCGCTTAGGACTGCTACAGGCTGGGCTAGTTAGCTCGCTACAGCTAACGCTAGCAGATGTGTCCGCAACATCTAAAGTTACGAGATTACTCTGCTCTAACTGGCGGACACGGCCCTCTAGCAGAGCCAGCCTCTCCGTGAGTAAGGTGCAAGACGCGCAGGAAGCCATACTCACGGTGTTTTTCTGTCACCGAGTGAAGTTCCTGCTGTCTTCCGAGAAGTCCTGGTCACGGTGTGCAGGAGTAGACTCCTTCTGACCGGCGCCCGGCGACGCCTTTCTCCGCGCTAGCTTCGTTAGCTTAGCAGCTAGCTGCTAGCTAACTGCGGGAGGGGTGGAGAGACAGAGATCGGGTGATTTGCAAGTTAAATAGTACTACTAAATATGTTGAGAAAGTAATAAAGAAAGCTGCAGAACAATTTAAAAGCACACAAATAGAACGATACTTAGCTTTTTCGAAACAGCGAGCAGTCGGCGAGCAGTCACGCACGGTGAACCGGACTTTCAACGTTGTATTTGTGTTAAAAAATATTGGTTGGAAAATGACCAAAATTCAATGGTCAAATCAACGTCAGAACCCAACATTAATTAAATGTCATCAAAAAGCATGTTGTTTCAACGTTGTATTTGTGTTAAAAAATATTGGTTGGAAAATGACCAAAATTCAATGGTAAAATCAACGTCAGAACCCAACATTGATTAAATGTCATCAAAAAGCATGTTGTTTCAACGTTGTATTTGTGCTAAAAAATATTGGTTGGAAAATGACCAAAATTCAATGGTCAAATCCACGTCAAAACCCAACATTGATTAAACGTCATCAAAAAGCATGTTGTTTCAACGTTGTATTTGTGTTAAAAAATATCGGTTGGAAAATGACCAAAATTCAATGGTCAAATCAACGTCAGAACCCAACATTGAATAAACGTTGTCAAAAAGAATGTTGTTTCAATGTATTTGTGTTAAAAAATATCGGATGGAAAATGACCAAAATTCAATGGTCAGATCAACGTCAGAACCCAACATTGATTAAACGTTGTCAAATAACATGTTGTTTCAACGTTGTATTTGTGTTAAAAAATATTGGTTGGAAAATGACCAAAATTCAATGGTCAATCAACGTCAGAACCCAACATTGATTAAACGTCATCAAAAAGCATGTTGTTTCAACGTTGTATTTGTGTTAAAAAATATTGTTTGGAAAATGACCAAAATTCAATGGTCAAATCAACGTCAGAACCCAACATTGATTAAACGTCGTCAAAAAGCATGTTGTTTCAACGTTGTATTTGTGTTAAAAAATATTGTTTGGAAAATGACCAAAATTCAATGGTCAAATCAACGTCAGAACCCAACATTGATTAAACGTCGTCAAAAAGCATGTTGTTTCAACGTTGTAGTTGTGTTAAAAAATATTGGTTGGAAAATGACCAAAATTCAATGGTCAAATCAACGTCAGAACCCAACATTGATTAAACGTTGTCAAAAAGAATGTTGTTTCAATGTATTTGTGTTAAAAAATATCAGATGGAAAATTACCAAAATTCAATGGTCAAATCAACGTCAGAACCCAACATTGATTAAACGTCGTCAAAAAGCATGTTGTTTCAACGTTGTATTTGTGTTAAAACATATTGGTTGGAAAATGACCAAAATTCAATGGTCAATCAACGTCAGAACCCAACATTGATTAAACGTCATCAAAAAGCATGTTGTTTCAACGTTGTATTTGTGTTAAAAATATTGGTTGGAAAATGACCAAAATTCAATGGTCAAATCAACGTCAGAACCCAACATTGATTAAACGTCGTAAAAAAGCAAGTTGTTTCACCGTTGTATTTGTGTTAAAAAATATTGGTTGAAAAATTACCAAAATTCAATGGTCAAATCAATGTCAGAACCCAACATTGATTAAACCTTGTCAAAAAGCATTTTGTTTCAACGTTGTATTTGTGTTAAAAAATATTGGCATGAAAATGACCAAAATTCAATGGTCAAATCAACGTCAGAACCAAACATTGATTAAACCTAGTCAAAAAGCATTTCGTTTCAACGTTGTATTTGTGTTAAAAAAATATTGGTTGGAAAATGACCAAAATTCAATGGGTGAACGTCAGAACCAAACATTGATTAAACGTCGTCAAAAAGCATGTTGTTTCAACGTTGTATTTGTGTTAAAAAATATTGGTTGGAAAATGACCAAAATTCAATGGTTAAATCAACGTCAGAACCCAACATTAATTAAATGTCATCAAAAAGCATGTTGTTTCAACGTTGTATTTGTGTTAAAAAATATTGGTTGGAAAATGACCAAAATTCAATGGTAAAATCAACGTCAGAACCCAACATTGATTAAACATTGTCAAAAAGCATGTTGTTTCAACGTTGTATTTGTGTTAAAAAAATATTGGTTGGAAAATGACCAAAATTCAATGGGTGAACGTCAGAACCAAACATTGATTAAACGTCGTCAAAAAGCATGTTGTTTCAACGTTGTATTTGTGTTAAAAAATATTGGTTGGAAAATGACCAAAATTCAATGGTTAAATCAACGTCAGAACCCAACATTAATTAAATGTCATCAAAAAGCATGTTGTTTCAACGTTGTATTTGTGTTAAAAAATATTGGTTGGAAAATGACCAAAATTCAATGGTAAAATCAACGTCAGAACCCAACATTGATTAAACATTGTCAAAAAGCATGTTGTTTCAACGTTGTATTTGTGTTAAAAAAATATTGGTTGGAAAATGACCAAAATTCAATGGTAAAATCAACGTCAGAACCCAACATTAATTAAATGTCATCAAAAAGCATGTTGTTTCAACATTGTATTTGTGTTAAAAAATATTGGTTGGAAAATGACCAAAATTCAATGGTCAAATCAACGTCAAAACCCAACATTGATTAAACATCATCAAAAAGCATGTTGTTTCAAAGTTGCATTTGTGTTAAAAAATATCGGTTGGAAAATGACCAAAATTCAATGGTCAAATCAACGTCAGAACCCAACATTGAATAAACGTTGTCAAAAAGAATGTTGTTTCAATGTATTTGTGTTAAAAAATATCGGATGGAAAATGACCAAAATTCAATGGTCAAATCAACGCCAGAACCCAACATTGATTAAACGTTGTCAAAGAACATGTTGTTTCAACGTTGTATTTGTGTTAAAAAATATTGGTTGGAAAATGACCAAAATTCAAAGGTCAATCAACGTCAGAACCCAACATTGATTAAACGTCATCAAAAAGCATGTTGTTTCAACGTTGTATTTGTGTTAAAAAATATTGTTTGGAAAATGACCAAAATTCAATGGTCAAATCAACGTCAGAACCCAACATTGATTAAACGTCGTCAAAAAGCATGTTGTTTCAACATTGTAGTTGTGTTAAAAAATATTGGTTGGAAAATGACCAAAATTCAATGGTCAAATCAACGTCAGAACCCAACATTGATTAAACGTTGTCAAAAAGCATGTTGTCTCAATGTTGTATTTGTGTTAAAAGAATATTGGTTGGAAAATGACCAAAATTCAATGGTCAAATCAACGTCAGAACCCAACATTGATTAAACGTTGTCAAAAAGCATGTTGTCTCAACGTTGTATTTGTGTTAAAAAATATTGTTTGGAAAATGACCAAAATTCAATGGTCAAATCAACGTCAGAACCCAACATTGATTAAACGTCGTCAAAAAGCATGTTGTTTCAACATTGTAGTTGTGTTAAAAAATATTGGTTGGAAAATGACCAAAATTCAATGGTCAAATCAACGTCAGAACCCAACATTGATTAAACGTTGTCAAAAAGCATGTTGTCTCAATGTTGTATTTGTGTTAAAAGAATATTGGTTGGAAAATGACCAAAATTCAATGGTCAAATCAACGTCAGAACCCAACATTGATTAAACGTTGTCAAAAAGCATGTTGTCTCAACGTTGTATTTGTGTTAAAAAAATATTGGTTGGAAAATGACCAAAATTCAATGGTCAAATCAACGTCAGAACCCAACATTGATTAAACGTCATCAAAAAACATGTTTCAACGTTGTAGTTGTGTTAAAAAATATTGGTTGAAAAATGACCAAAATTCAATGGTCAAATCAACGTCAGAACCCAACATTGATTAAACGTCGTAAAAAAGCATGTTGTTTCAACGCTGTATTTGTGTTAAAAAATATTGGTTGAAAAATGACCAAAATTCAATGGTCAAATCAACGTCAGAACCCAACATTGATTAAACCTAGTCAAAAAGCATTTTGTTTCAACGCTGTATTTGTGTTAATAAATATTGGCATGAAAATGACCAAAATTCAATGGTCAAATCAACGTCAGAACCAAACATTGATTAAACCTTGTCAAAAAGCATTTCGTTTCAACGTTGTATTTGTGATAAAAAAATATTGGTTAGAAAATGACCAAAATTCAATGAGTGAACGTCAGAACCAAACATTGATTAAACGTCGTCAAAAAGCATGTTATTTCAACGTTGTAGTTGTGTTAAAAAATATTGGTTGAAAAATGACCAAAATTCAATGGTCAAATCAACGTCAGAACCCAACATTGATTAAACGTTGTCAAAAAGCATTTTGTTTTAACGTTGTATTTATGTTGGAAAATTTTTGGTTGGAAAATGACCAAAATTCAATGGTCAAATCAACGTCAGAACCCAACACTGATTAAACGTTGTCAAAAAGCATGTTGTTTCAACGTTGTTTTTTTGTGTTAAAAAATATTGGTTAAAAAATGACCAAAATTCAATGATCAAATCAACGTCAGAACCCAACATTGATTAAACGTCATCAAAAAGAATGATGTTTCAACGTTAAGTTTGAGTTGCTCAATGTCAGAACCTAATTAAACGAATTCTCAACATCGTTTTAATGTCTTGTGCCTGCTGGGTTATGTTGTCATATTTGCTGGCAGACCCGGCGCCCATACAATGCCACCTACTGTGGTTAGAGTGACCTTGTGGTTAGAGTGTCCGCCCTGAGACTGGAAGGTCGTGAGTTCAAACCCCGGCCGAGTCATACCAAAGACTATAAAAATGGGACCCACTGCCTCCCTGCTTGGCACTCAGCATCAAGGGTTGGAACTGGGAATTAAATCACCAAATAATTCTCGAGCGTGGCGCATGCTGCTGCTCACTGCTCCCCTCACCTACCAGGGGGTGAACATGGGGATGGGTCGAATGCAGAGGACAAATTTCACCCCACCTAGTGTGTGTGCGACGATCGTTGGGACTCTAGTCGTAACTAGAGATGTCCGAAAACATCGGACTGCCGATATTATCGACCGATAAATGCTTTAAAATGAAATATCGGAAATTATCGGTATCTGTTTCAAAAAGTAAAATGTATGACTTTTTAAAACGCCGCTGTACGGAGTGGTACACGGACATAGGGAGAAGTATAGAGCGCCAATAAACCTTAAAGGCACTGCCTTTGCATGCCGGCCCAATCACATAATATCGACGGCTTTTCACACACACAAGTGAACGCAAGGCATACTTGGTCAACAGCCATACAGGTCACACTGAGGGTGGCCGTATAAACAACTTTAACACTGTTACAAATATGCGCCACACTGTGAACCCACACCAAACAAGAATGACAAACACATTTCGGGAGAACATCCGCACCGTAACGGAACATAAACACAACAGAACAAATACCCAGAATCCCTTGCAGCACTAACTCTTCCGGGACGCTACAATATACACCCCCTGCTACCCCCTACCCAACAACCATAACACCCACCCCCCCCCCCCCCCCCCCTCCCTCCAAACCCCGCCCACCTCAACCTCCTCATGCAAATTCCAAGCTGCTGTTTTGAGGCATGTTAAAAAAAATAATGCACTTTGTGACTTCAATAACAAATACGGCAGTGTCATGTTGGCATTTTTTTCCCATAATTTGAGTTTATTTATTTTGGAAAACCTTGTTACATTGTTTAATGCATCCAGCGGGGCATCACAACAAAATTAGGCATAATAATGTGTTAATTCCACAACTGTATTTATCAATATCGGTTAATATCGGAATCGGTAATTATGAGTTGGACAATATTGGATATCGGCAAAAAAGCCATTATCGGACATCTCTAGTCGTAGCGTTAAGATACATTTTTCAGAAAGTCCCATCATAATGTGTTATTGAGCAGGGGTTAGTTTGATAATGTTTGTCTTCTTGATTGTATTACTTGATCGAAGTCCTGTGCAGGTAATGACGGGGCCAGGTGTTAATTATAATTTATTTTACTGTCTTTTTACAGGAAAATAAAAATGCACTTAAATAAACCTGAATATGTAGCTTCCATTCCAAGTGTTAAAAGTGATGTCATGATTACAGAACTGTATTAGTCACTTACTTGTGTTTATAATTACTGCCTCACTGTTTGAGGTCACTGCTCTTATATAACAGCCTGACTTCATCAATGATCAATGGTACTGTTTGTCCTATATCATACATTGGTTTCGTGTAAAAGAAAGTATTCTTGGAAGGCCAACTTGAAACAAGTGATGCTTGGCTGAGAGTCGGCTGGATCTGCTGACCTAACAGTGAAGAGGTTAAATTCCTAGTCTGAAAGCTGACAATAAATGCTACTTTTGCTTTTGACACAGGCAATGGCGCCCTCTGCTGCCATGAGTGCTGATTATTTTACTTTCCCAGTACATTTACATGTAAAGGAAGGGAGTTAAAGCCAGAAAATAAGGCCCATTGTAGACTTTAGTTCACTTTTGTTGCAACAGCTGCCATTAGTTAGCACTCTGTCAAAGTGGACTGCGTGTGACGTGCATGTGCCACCATCAACAGATGAAAGTGTAATAAAAAAAAAAGGTTGGACTGTATCACAGAATATCAGACATTTACAGTTATATTGTGCAAAAAAAGTCATAAGTTGGGCAATGCACCACATTTGAACATACAAAAGAAAGGAATATGGCTGATGCAAGAAACCTGATTATATTTTATTCTTGGACATTTAGATGGGGCAAACAAATCAAAAACATCAAGGCAACACATGGAAGCACTTTTTATGGCAGCTTAGCAGAAATGCAGCGATATCATCAGCACTGGGGGGAAATCAGGGGAAAGCTGCAAAAATGTTTCTTCTCCTTCATAAAATGTGAGAGGAATAAACACTGCGTGCAGACAAGATGGAAATAAACATGCATCCTGTGTAACATTGAACACACACAGGCACAGACAGGGCACACGCCAACGGACAGACGTGCAGAACGTAAAGGCTCACAAACACAGTCATGAGTGTATAAAACCACGTGAGCTCCAATAAAACTCGTAAACCCTGCTGGATGCAGAGACAGTAGCTTTTGGAGCAATATGAGACGAATGTTTCATTAAATACTGAAACGGTCTGAAACGGTTTCAATAACTTCATCATCGATGCCAACAGAGGGTGGGAAACTTTCTTTGTAATGTATTTTTTATTTTACAACAATATTTAGGGATGTAAAAAAATTAATGATTTTCGAATGAATCGTGATTCTTATTTTAAATGATTTTTAATTGATAAAATGTTTTAAAAAATCTATTAAAAAAAAATTATATATATATATATATATATATATATATATATATATATATATATATATATATATATATATATATATATATATTTAATCTGTCCTGTACAGTCACTTAGTTAAATGTTTGGGTAGAATTTTACTAAACAAAACCAGTTTTCTTCTAAGTAAAATTTTATCAGAGTTGACCCCAAAAAAGGGACAAGCGGTAGAAAATGGATGGATGGATGGATTTAGGGATGTAAAAAAATGTACGATTTTCGAATGAATCGCAATTCTTTTTTTAAATGATTTTTAATTGATAAAATGTTTTAAAAAATCGATAAAAAATAAATTATATATATATATATATATATATATAATATATATATATATATATTATATATATATATATATATATATATATATATATATATATATATATATATATATATTAATCTGTCCTGTACAGTCACTTAGTTAAATATTTGGGTAGAATTTTACTAAACAAAACCATTTTTCTTCTAAGTAAAATTTTATCAGAGTTGACACCAAAAAAGGGACAAGCGGTAGAAAATGGATAGATGGATGGAGGAATACAGTTAATCACAGAACCGGCACCCAATGTTATTAAAAAAGTATTGATTTTCTATCGAAAATAGTTATGAATCGAGAATTGATTCTGAATTAAATAGTTACCCCCCAAGAATAATTAAGAATGTATTTGTGTGGGTGGCTCTCTCTCTCTCTCTCTCTCTCTCTCTCCTCTCTCTCTCTCTCTCTCTCTCTCTCTCTCTCTCTCTCTCTCTCTCTCTCTCTCTCTCTCTCTCTCAATTCATTTGCAATTTCAATTTGAAGGGGCTTTATTGACATGGGAAACATACGTTTACATTGCCAAAGCCAGCATTAAAACACAATCAAAACAATTAAAATGTATCAAAATTAAACACCTATCAAAATTAAAAACTATGTACAATCAAAATATGGGTTATTATTATAAAGAAATCTGTGGACAGAGTCTCTCTCTCTCTCTCTCTCCTCTCTCTCTCTCTCTCTCTCTCTCTCTCTCTCTCTTTCTCTCTCTCTCTCTCTCTCTCTCTCTCTCTCTCTCTCTCTCTCTCTTTTCTCTCCCCAGTAGTTTAGTATGAGGTAGTAGGTAGGTAAAGATAACACACGTATGCCTGTGTGTACCAAAAGTACACCGACTGCATATTTTTGTGCTCTTTGTATAGAGTTGTACTCTCATCGGCCACATGTTTAGCTACACCTGCATAATACAATGAGATCAATTGCAAGAGCTATTAAAATGTCAACCTAGCTATAAAGATACTGCTTTGTGTTTATTGTTATTTTTATACAGAATATAAGGTAAACATTTTTTACTCTTATTTATGTTATTCTATTTTCAATTAGGGCTGGGCATCATTTCCCAAATCGATTCGAATTTTGATTAGATTCAATTAAATTCGATTTGATATGTACTTAAATACTGAAAATATCTCAAATCTGTACCAAAATATAAATTTACTGTGGAGGGAAGTGCGTCAGTGTTCCTGCAGGAGCAAAGGTCACCGCCTCTGGCAATGGTGCCGAGGGCGGCGCACCATCAGCTAGGGGACGGCGAGACACAGCTGGCAGGTGATTAGATTGCACAGGTGGTACGTGTTGGTCTAATCAGCTGTTGTCTTTAACAGTGAGCGGCCGGCGGAGGAAGAGGAAGAGAGACTGGAGAATAGCTACACGCAAAGACTGTGTTGAAAAATCTGCATGGAAAAAAATACAACTCTGGTAAAACGGCATGCCTGGCTCTTGTGACTTGATATCCGTGGAACGGGTAGGGATCGACTTCCACATTTACTTTTTGAACTCTTCACCATTACGAATTTTGGATAACTTCCTCAAAGGTGTCGAAAGTGCAATTTTGAAATGAGAAAGGAATTGCAGGTGAAAATGTTAGGAATATGCCGATCGAGCCGCCACAGATCACTATCGACTGATATTGGAGAAAAGGTATGTGATTGCCATTGCCGATAAATGCTTTTTATTGCCTTCTGGTTGACATTATCTATTTTTAGTCCCTCTGCGACAAGTGGCTGATGAGCGGCTAACAGCTAATTATGTGTCTCAATACACAGTGTGGAGTCGCTTCCCTACGCTAATAATAATCACTTCCATTGCAGCAAATAAACTGCATTCCTTAGTATCTTAAGCATTAATATCAATTATCATTATCACTGTAGGACGAGACTAAACATGTTACAAACCGACAGCAAACCAGGAGCTAAGCTAATCGCTAAGCTAGCTTTAAAGAACACCAAGAAATACCTGTAAGTGCGTAGTAAACTCTCAGAAGTCTAGATTAAATTTCTTCGAATAATTTTTTTATCGTTTTTGTCAATGTTTACAAACTCGAATGAAATCCCTGCGCACAGGAGGACTGTGAGGGCAAAACCCAATTGATTTAAATGAATAGTAGATTTTAGTTGTTGCTTTTTGTTTCGTTATAGCAGTGTGGTTTGACTACCACTAATGGTACGCGGGCTCCATCTAGTGGTATGCCAGAGACTCACTTAATTAAATATTCAAACACAGTGTTACTGTTCAAACTGTGTTTAGTGTTACAGTGGCCCAAACATATTAAATATACCTGTTAAATAAAACCTCTGGCTTGTTTTTAATGAATACTTACATAGGCCTAATATGCTAATGTATTTTAATGTTGGTCATTATGGTGGTACTTGGAGAGCCAAGTTTTTTCTGCATTATTGTATAATATTGACTTTGTTTGACTCAAATAATTGAATCTAATGAAATAAATATAGGAAGTGTATATATGGCATACTTGCCAACCCTCCCGGATTTTCCGGGAGACTCCCGAAATTCAGCGCCTCTCCCGAAAACCTCCCGGGACAAATTTTCTCCCGAAAATCTCCCGAAATTCAGGCGGACTCAGGTCCTCCACAATATAAAAAAGCGTACCTGCCCAATCACGTTATAACTATAGAATGATGGAGGGCGAGTTCTTGGTTTCTTATGTGGGTTTATTGTTAGGCAGTTTCATTAACGTCCTCCCAGCGTGGCAACAACACACAACAACAGCAGTCACTTTTTTGTATACCGTAAAGCAGTTCGTCTGCCGTAAACAGCAATGTTGTGACACTCTTAAACAGGACAATACTGCCATCTAGTGCATTTGATGAAAGCGCTTTTGTGCGTGCCACACATCAATGCATCATCAGAGAAGGTGTTCAGCATGGTTCGAAAAATAGTGACAGAGAATAGAACAAGGATGGACAATTCAACCCTTAACTCAACAATGAGTAGATGAGTGTTATGTGTGTGTATATGTGTAAATAAATGAACACTGAAATTCAAGTATTTATTTTATATATATATATAATAAAATAAAAATATATATATATATATATATATATATATATATATATATATATATATATATATATATATATATATAGCTAGAATTCACTGAACGTCAAGTATTTCTTATATACCGGTATATATATATATTTATATATATATATATATGTCTTAATAAGGTTATCCAAAAAATAGTGCTCGATACCGTAGTAGAGCGCAATATATGTATGTGTGGGGAAAAAAAAAATATCACAAGACTATTTCATCTCTACAGGCCTGTTTCATGAGGGGGGGTACCCTCAATCATCAGGAGATTTTAATGGGAGCATTCGCATACCATGGTTTATATAGGGCACAGAGTGGGTGGGTACAGGCTGGCGTAGGGGCGTGGTGATTGGCTCATGTGTTACCTAGGAGGTGTTTCCGTCTATGGCGGCATGCTGTTACAATTTCGCTGCGCTTGTTGAGGGATGACAGGTCTGGACGGTAAATAATAAACAGTTTCTCTTTCAAGTATAGGTTGCATCTTTTATTACCACTATTGTAAGGTGTGCTGGATGCAAGAATTTGCCATGTTATTGAATATTCAACATTATTGTCTTTGAGGTCCCAAATGTGTTTGCTGAGTTCTGTGGTATTTCGCAGGTTTTGGTTCCTGAAAGAAGCCTTGTGATTGTTCCATCTGGTTTTTGAATTCTCCCTCGGTTAATCCTACATATGTGTCGGATGTGTTAATGTCCTTGCGTATTACCTTAGATTGGTAGACAACTGATGTTTGTAAGCACCCCCCGTTGAGAGGGCAATCAGGTTTCTTTCGACAGTTACAGCCTTTGTTGGTTTTGGAGTCGCTCTGTCCGGGGGCCGACGGCTCATTTGCAATTGTTTTGTTGTGGTTTGAGATGATTTGTCGTATATTGTTCATGCAGCTGTAGCTCAATTTAATGTTGTTCTTGTTGAATACTTTTCTTAGGGTGTTGTCTTTGGGAAAGTGTTTGTCAATCAGATTGAGGAATTTGTGTCCAATGTTAGTTGAGACGTTTTTGCTGTATGGGGGGTTGTACCAGATGATGTCGTTTCGTTTTCTGTTCTTTTTTGGCTGGTTCCTGGCGTGGGTTTCATAGGTGAGGGTGAAATTGTATCCGCTTTCATCAAGGGCTTTTGGGTACGGGGGGTTGCTTGGTCAAATTCAGCTTTGCTAGATGACAGCATCGATAGCCTTTTATTGATTCCGGTAGGTATTCTTTTCGTGGTGGTGGGTGGGTGGTTGCTGTCATGGTGCACGTATTGGAGTGTTGTGTTGGGTTTCGTGAATGGTTGGTAGCTGTTATTTCTCAGGTTGAAAGTGACGTCAAGGAAGTTGACGGTTTGCTTGTTGGCTTCAATCGTGATCCGTAGGTCGTTCTCTTTGAAAATTTGGCATATGCGCTTCTTGGTATTCTCGCTGCTCCTTGGCGAGGCGCGGCACACTGTCAGTCCGTCGTCACGGTAAATACCAAGGTTCAGATTGAGGCTAGCGAGCTGGGAGAGGAGGAAACTCCCAACGAGTTCACACGTTTCTGCTCCGTCAAAACTTCCCATAGTGACGTCAAATGTTGCATTGCCATGGTGTACTGTTGTGGATGAGAATGGAGTTTTTTGCGTGGATGATGATGTTTCTTTCGTTGCCTGTGATTGAGTCGTAGTCTGAGGCGAAGTCTAGTGCTTGAGTCAGTAGGTCTTGCGTGATGGAAGGGTAAAATTATTCGATATCAAAGGAGATAAAGTTGTGCTGTTGTTTGTCTTGGATGTTGTTGAACCATTTGATTACTGCTGCTGTATTTCTCCATTGGTTGAGTGGTGTTTTGTCCTTGATTTTTGTGTTGACTCTGTCCAGGATTATTTTGCTGATTTTTCCTATTTCAGATTTAGTTGGGTTTATTAGTCGGCATGTTGGGTTATTTGCGAAGTTGGGTTTGTGTCCTTCAATGTGATGAAGGCTTCCTTGTTGGCTGTGGCGTCCACCCTGTCCTCAATGTCCAGTTCAGCCGCGATCCTTTTATTTTCCAGGTGGATGTTCTGTAAGGTGTTGGGTTGCGCTTTTTTGTATGATTTGGTGATGCTTCTGCCCAGTAAGGTGTGATGTTCTGGTATGTCCATTCTGTAGAAGTTTGTGGTTTTATCGGCAGCTATGATGAGGTTGTTTACTTTCTTGATGCGCTCCTTGTCATTTTTCAGCTTGGTGAGGAGTGGGTTGCGGATTGCCTTGAATTTGACTGATTGTATCATTTTGAGCATGTCGTTCTCAAAATCCTTTAGTTCCTCAACTGTGGGTGGGTTCTTAATACCACAGAACTCAGCAAACACATTTGGGACCTCAAAGACAATAA
Organism: Nerophis lumbriciformis; assembly: GCF_033978685.3. Taxonomy (NCBI): domain Eukaryota; kingdom Metazoa; phylum Chordata; class Actinopteri; order Syngnathiformes; family Syngnathidae; genus Nerophis; species Nerophis lumbriciformis. Next base: position 18,921,664 of record NC_084549.2, on the reverse strand, counting down.
TGTTGAATATTCAATAACATGGCAAATTCTTGCATTCAGCACACCTTACAATAGTGGTAATAAAAGATGCAACCTATGCTTGAAAGAGAAACTGTTTATTATTTACCGTCCAGACCTGTCATCCCTCAACAAGCGCAGCGAAATTGTAACAGCATGCCGCCATAGACGGAAACACCTCCTAGGTAACACATGAGCCAATCACCACGCCCCTACGCCAGCCTGTACCCACCCACTCTGTGCCCTATATAAACCATGGTATGCGAATGCTCCCATTAAAATCTCCTGATGATTGAGGGTACCCCCCCTCATGAAACAGGCCTGTAGAGATGAAATAGTCTTGTGATTTTTTTTCCCCACACATACATATATTGCGCTCTACTACGGTATCGAGCACTATTTTTTGGATAACCTTATTAAGACATATACTCCGCTCCAAATTGACATTTGTTGAGCACTGTACGACGATCAGAAATGGAAAAATTCAACATCGACTACTCCACGAAGAACATTCCCATACCCGCGCAGACTACAAGCTAAGGCTCATAGAAAAGACGGAACACTTCCTAAGAAGGATGCGGTGGAAAGCACATTTTTTCCTCCACCCTGAAACAAAAGGAACGCAAAAGAAAACTTACGGATTCAAATATACCAAGAACCCACCCACAGTTGAGGAACTAAAGGATTTTGAGAACGACATGCTCAAAATGATACAATCAGTCAAATTCAAGCCAATCCGCAGCCCACTCCTCACCAAGCTGAAAAATGACAAGGAGCACATCAAGAAAGTAAACAACCTCATCATAGCTGCCGATAAAACCACAAACTTCTACAGAATGGACATACCAGAACATCACACCTTACTGGGCAGAAGCATCACCAAATCATACAAAAAAGCGCAACCCAACACCTTACAGAACATCCACCTGGAAAATAAAAGGATCGCGGCTGAACTGGACATTGAGGACAGGGTGGACACCACAGCCAACAAGGAAGCCTTCATCACATTGAAGGATCACAAACCCAACTTCGCAAATAACCCAACATGCCGACTAATAAACCCAACTAAATCTGAAATAGGAAAAATCAGCAAAATAATCCTGGACAGAGTCAACACAAAAATCAAGGACAAAACACCACTCAACCAATGGAGAAATACAGCAGCAGTAATCAAATGGTTCAACAACATCCAAGACAAACAACAGCACAACTTTATCTCCTTTGATATCGAAGAATTTTACCCTTCCATCACGCAAGACCTACTGACTCAAGCACTAGACTTCGCCTCAGGGGCGGTATAGCTCGGTTGGTAGAGCGGCCGTGCCAGCAACTTGAGGGTTGCAGGTTCGATCCCCGCTTCCGCCATCCTAGTCACTGCCGTTGTGTCCTTGGGCAAGACACTTTACCCACCTGCTCCCAGTGCCACCCACACTGGTTTAAATGTAACTTAGATACTGGGTTTCACAATGTAAAGCGCTTTGAGTCACTTGAGAAAAAGCGCTATATAAATGTAATTCACTTCACTTCACTTCACTCAGACTACGACTCAATCACAGGCAACGAAAGAAACATCATCATCCACGCAAAAAACTCCATTCTCATCCACAACAGTACACCATGGCAAAAAAAGAACAATGCAACATTTGACGTCACTATGGGAAGTTTTGACGGAGCAGAAACGTGTGAACTCGTTGGGAGTTTCCTCCTCTCCCAGCTCGCTAGCCTCAATCTGAACCTTGTATTTACCGTGATGACGGACTGGCAGTGTGCCGCGCCTCGCCAAGGAGCAGCGAGAATACCAAGAATCGCATATGCCAAATTTTCAAAGAGAACGGCCTACGGATCACGATTGAAGCCAACAAGCAAACCGTCAACTTCCTTGACGTCACTTTCAACCTGAGAAATAACAGCTACCAACCATTCACGAAACCCAACACAACACTCCAATACGTGCACCATGACAGCAACCACCCACCCACCACCACGAAAAGAATACCTACCGGAATCAATAAAAGCCTATCGATGCTGTCATCTAGCAAAGCTGAATTTGACCAAGCAACCCCCCCGTACCAAAAAGCCCTTGATGAAAGCGGATACAATTTCACCCTCACCTATGAACCCACGCCAGGAAACCAGCCAAAAAAGAACAGAAAACGAAACGACATCATCTGGTACAACCCCCCATACAGCAAAAACGTCTCAACTAACATTGGACACAAATTCCTCAATCTGATTGACAAACACTTTCCCAAAGACAACACCCTAAGAAAAGTATTCAACAAGAACAACATTAAATTGAGCTACAGCTGCATGAACAATATACGACAAATCATCTCAAACCACAACAAAACAATTGCAAATGAGCCGTCGGCCCCCGGACAGAGCGACTCCAAAACCAACAAAGGCTGTAACTGTCGAAAGAAACCTGATTGCCCTCTCAACGGGGGGTGCTTACAAACATCAGTTGTCTACCAATCTAAGGTAATACGCAAGGACATTAACACATCCGACACATATGTAGGATTAACCGAGGGAGAATTCAAAACCAGATGGAACAATCACAAGGCTTCTTTCAGGAACCAAAACCTGCGAAATACCACAGAACTCAGCAAACACATTTGGGACCTCAAAGACAATAATGTTGAATATTCAATAACATGGCAAATTCTTGCATCCAGCACACCTTACAATAGTGGTAATAAAAGATGCAACCTATGCTTGAAAGAGAAACTGTTTATTATTTACCGTCCAGACCTGTCATCCCTCAACAAGCGCAGCGAAATTGTAACAGCATGCCGCCATAGACGGAAACACCTCCTAGGTAACACATGAGCCAATCACCACGCCCCTACACCAGCCTGTACCCACCCACTCTGTGCCCTATATAAACCATGGTATGCGAATGCTCCCATTAAAATCTCCTGATGATTGAGGGTACCCCCCCTCATGAAACAGGCCTGTAGAGATGAAATAGTCTTGTGATTTTTTTCCCCCCACACATACATATATATATATATATATATATATATATATATATATATATATATATATATATATATATATGAAATACTTGACTTGGTGAATTCTAGCTGTAAATATACTCCTCCCCTTTTAGCCACGCCCCCGCCCCACCCCGACCACGCCCACCCCCACCCCCTCCCCCCACCTCCCGAAATCGGAGGTCTCAAGGTTGGCAAGTATGATATATTGTGTTGATATTGTTAAACTGTCATCAGCATTCGTCATAAATAAATGGAAACATTTACAGTAAATACTCATGGATGATCGGAATTGGCAGCATACAACAATCGGAACATCCCTAGAAAGTGAACTTGTATTGCAACATTCCATCACTGAAAATAGCATTAAGATGGTGTGTTTAGATTATTTTCTGGTACGTCCCCCCGGGAAGAAGAAAACATTTTGTATACAAATTGCTGTACTAAGGATGGTTTATTGTTTTAAAAGTTAAAGTTAAAGTACCACTGATAGTCACACACACACTCGGTGTGGTGAAATTATCCTCTGCATTTGACCCATCTCCTTGTTCCACCCCCTGAGAGGTGAGGGGAGAAGTGAGCAGCAGCTCTGGAATCATTATGGTGATTTAACCCCCAATCCCAACCCTTGATGCTGAGTGCCAAGCAGGGAGGTAATGGGTCCCATATTTATAGTCTTTGGTATGACTCGGCCGGGATTGAACTCACGACCTACCGATCTCAGGGCGGACACTCTAACCACAAGGCCACTGAGCAGGTTTTCCTCTAGTTTTGCCGTTTACTCACTCCAGAGAGAACAAACATGTTGGATTTTTTGGTCATGGACACAATTTAGAATTTAATTCTGGATCAATAGTTACCGATTGACAAGAATGAAAAGAACACCTAAAGAAAGGAAGCTCAAGTGAGAAAACCCAGAGACTGACTTTAGACTTGAAGTTGACATATTCCGTTTGTAAAATTAATTGATAATAGGAACTCTCTCTTAGACACCAAGTTTTATTTAAAACAGCAATTGCAATGTGTGGCTTTTGAACTACTACAGTATTCATTCATTCTTGGGATGATGAGACGTGTTCCTGCATAGAGTCAGTATCAGATAACTGCTTTGCCTTACCACAATCCTACTAACACCGTTCTTTTATCAAACAATATAAAAGCATTTGAACAAATCACAGAGGAATTCAGAACTTCTTTGCGTTCCAGCCCTAATGACCATCATCACCAGAAATCCTACCTGTGGCTGTAGATATGCCAAGAATCCTGCATGCAATCTCCACCACAGTCCACCAAACGCTCCCCATGACCGTCGGCAGTATTAGTCCCGCTAAATAAAAAAAATAAAAAAATAAACCTTCTAATGCTATCTGAAGTAATTGATAATCAGGAAGTAATTAGGGTGACATTCTAGAAACATAGCTGAATGTTACTCGGACGACGAGGTATGTGTTAAAAGTCTGAGAGTTGTGATGTGACGCCTGAAGCCTCTTAGCCTGTTGCGGTTCTAACTTGGGGTTTGTGACTCAATAATGACTTGGTTGTTAATCAGTCACACACACACACGCACACACGCGTGCACACACATGCACATACACACACTCATTGGTAGTGGTGGTAGGATAAGGATCAGTAGGATGCAGTGCAATTGTACGTCATGACCGCCAAAAAAAAAATTCATTCAGAACTAAGCATTATCACTTGTGAAAAATTTAACGGGTTGTGTCGCTAATTCTTTAGTTGCAGGCCATTTCATGGTTGACGGAGGAGGGTTGATACAATTTTTGGATTCTGGTTTCAGGGAGTCAAGTTCCTTGAACATCCAAACGGCAAACAAAGACATACTCCGCTTTATGAAGTAGAAAAGCATAGTTGGAATGCTACTACATTCTTGGTCCATTTGTTTGTTTGCAGGCTTACTTCTTAGAATGATGTTTAGGACTAAAGAGAAATTGTCACGATCGGGGGGTCGAAGCTTGCTGCGGGGTCGTTCTCCCAGGAATGCAGACGAACCACTCCGGACATGGCGTGTAGGTAAAAACATGATTTATTTCTTAAACTACCAACGTAGTACCAACAAAATGGAACACAAGGCGAAGGTACAACGTGTTGATCGCACTTGGAGCTAATGCTACTTCTTAGCATGGACTAGGGACAAACAATACTCAGGTAACTGTGGCATGAAACAAACAAGACTTACATAGCATAGCATGAATCAAACACTTAGCATAAACTAGATACAAGGCAAAACTCACGTAGACAGGTTGCATGAAGCAAACTATGACGCCAGGCCGACTGACTGTCAAAGGCAAACTTAAATAATGCCTCTGATTAGTGCTCGGGTAGCAGGTGAGTGGCCGAACACTAATCAGAGACAGGTGAACATAATTAGCAACAGGTGCATGAGTCCAAGACGTAAAACAGGTGACACTAATGTTTGTCAAGGTAACAAACAAACAAGGAAGTGCAACCAGAAACTATGGAGTCCAAAACTAACAGAACATAACTAAACTAAACATGATCCGAACCACGGATCATGACAGAAATGACTTGATCATTTACATCCAGTAAGTACAGTGGAACCTTGATTATCAAACTTAATTGGTTCTTGAACAGGGTTCGTAAATCAAAAAGTTTGTATATTGAAGCAAATATCTCCAAGAGAAATATATATATAAATAATGGGTTGGAGCCTTGACAAATGTCCATCTTTCAGTGAAGGTTTGTAGACTTTGAACACAAAATGAAGTGTTATACAATACTGTATGTCAAACGAACACGACAAGGAGGTGATGGATCAACTTTTTCTTTATTTAACAAGTCAAAACAACAACGACAAGCTGCTGTCCTCTGAATGTGCGACTCTGCCAATACGCGCCCATACACGGACGTCTCCTTGGTAGTCTCACAAACGATCAGAAATCACAATAATCCTTAACTTTAAGAACCATATTGCTACAATAATAAACATTTTACAAAGTCAAATCCACTAACAGTACACAATGCTTATTCTGATTCTGATTAATATTGGCAAAGTCCTCTCAGAACAAGAGAGAAGGGGTCCATAGAGGCGTGCGCTTGAAAGAGGTGACACTGAACGACAAGTTGTTTTCAACTCCACTGTGAAATAAGTCCGGTTTGGCATATTTTTCCAGAAAAGTCCGTTCTCATCACAATTAAAAATCTGCTGTGGCAAGAAGCTGGCTTCCTCAATCTCTTCAATACGAGCAAGCACACAATGGCTGTGCCAGTGAGACAAACAATTAATGAATGAGGCGTTTGTACACAGAGACATGGCATATTTAGCTTGATCTAAAAGTTTGTAAACAAAAAGTTTGCAAATAGAGAGGTACGTAAATCGAGGTTCCGCTGTAATGGTTAGGGGTGTGCCGATACAACTTTTTCACTTCGCTTACCATATCTTTATTGGAGCCTTGATTATTAGCTGATACCGATAATAATCCAACAAAAATATCAACATAAATCATAGTACATGCTTTTATTATTTTGTAATGTGGGATGTTAGAAAAGGCTTGATCGAGTTGAATTAATCATAATAATTGTCGGAACGGAAAAACACTAACCTTATGGCAGACAAGTACATACTTATATTATGTAGTGTGGAATTTTACAAAAGGCTTAATCAGATGAGAAAATACTCAGAACATTGTGAAAAACACTAACTTTGACAGATTTGTGCTTTTGAGATAGAGTGGCAACACCCATAAATCAATCACAATAATTCATTAAATTAACTCGCTGCAAATTGAGTGATCCGGACACGTTTGTTAGTGGTTACTTTCTAATATGCTTATACCTTAGAGATTTTGTGTATACACAAGTAATATCCATATATTCATCTTCTACTACCAGGTAGTCAATTAAAATAATTGTATACTTATTTACATTGACAAATATTGTGTTTTAGACTGCGATATTGTTCAATTAAGGACACTTTTTTTTTAACGTATGTCCAACTTGTGAGCCATTGTGTGCTTCGTTGTTGTGTAGATTTTAGCTCCAATAGTAGCCTACCATGTTTACCTTTTTGTGAATAATTTGACTAAAATACAAGAAAAGACAAACCTAGTGTGTTTATTGGAAGATCTTTAGATGTTAATTGGCTGTCCAGCTTTGCAGAAGTACTGTAAACATGCTGTAAGACTGCTTGTATTGGAGCTTATATTGGAGAATTTACATGCATTATATCATGTCATTCAAATATTGTTTTTTGGATCGATATCAAACACAAAACACCCCCGGTAATGGTCTTATAGTTGGAGTCTGGGGAGTTATACATGCCAACCAACAAGTGGTGATATGAATTTTAGGATAATGGGGATCAATGAAGCAGAGTCACTAACCTACCGGTACTGTGAAGCAGCTAAGACATATGATATTAAAAACAATTAATGAAATAGGACTCCATTGATGGGTTTAAAAAAAAAAAAAAAAGAAGTCTTATATTCATCGTCATCTAACGTTGGGGTCAATACAAAAATACAAACGTACACTGAAACGGTTCAAAATTATTGATAATTTAACCGCAAGTGCAAAGACCATTGACCCTTCCTACTTGTCCGACCTTAAAGGCCTACTGAAATGCGATGTTCTTATTTAAACGAGGAAAGCAGATCCATTCTATGTGTCATACTTGATCATTTCGCGATATTGCCATATTTTTGCTGAAAGGATTTAGTAGAGAACATCAACGATAAAGTTCGCAACTTTTGGTCGCTGATAAAAAAGCCTTGCCTGTACCGGAAGTAGCAGACGAGTAGCGTGACGTCACAGGTTGTGGAGCTCCTCACATCTGCACATTGTTTACAATCATGGCCACCAGCAGCAAGAGCGATTCGGACCGAGAAAGCGACGATTTCCCCATTAATTTGAGCGAGGATGAAAGATTTGTGGATGAGGAAAGTGAGAGTGAAGGACTAGAGGGCAGTGGGAGCGATTCAGATAGGGAAGATGCTGGGAGAGGCGGGTGGACCTGATATTCAGCTGGGAATGACTAAAACAGTAAATAAACACAAGACATACATATACTCTATTAGCCACAACACAACCAGGCTTATATGTAATATGCCACAAATTAATACCGCATAACAAACACCTCCTCCCTCCTGTCCATATAACCCGCCAATACAACTCAAACACCTGCACAACACACTCAATCCCACAGCCCAAAGTACCGTTCACCTCCCCAAAGTTCATATAGCACATATATTTCCCCAATGTCCCCAAAGTTACGTACGTGACATGCACATAGCGGCACGCACGTACGGGCAAGCGATCAAATGTTTGGAAGCCGCAGCTGCATGCGTACTCACGGTACCGCGTCTGCGCATCCAACTCAAAGTCCTCCTGGTAAGAGTCTCTGTTGTCCCAGTTCTCCACAGGCAAATGGTAAAGCTTGACTGTCATCTTCTGGGAATGTAAACAATGAAACACCGGCTGTGTTTGTGTTGCTGCAGTCGGCCGCAATACACCTCTTCCCACCTACAGCTTTCTTCTTTGCTGTCTCCATTGTTCATTGAACAAATTGCAAAAGATTCACCAACACAGATGTCCAGAATACTGTGAAATTTTGCGATGAAAACAGACGACTTAATAGCTGGCCACCATGCTGTCCCAAAATGTCCTCTACAATCCGTGACGTCACGCGCTGACGTCATCATACCGAGACGTTTTCAGCAGGATTTTTCACGCAAAATTTAAAATTGCACTTTAGTAAGCTAACACGGCCGTATTGGCATGTGTTGCAATGTTAAGATTTCATCATTGATATATAAACTATCAGACTGCGTGGTCGGTAGTAGTGGGTTTCATTCAGTAGGCCTTTAACCCTAGCCCTAAAATTTTCCTGAGAAATTGATTGCCTCAGTGTAGTCAAACCGTCACAAGACACTTTCTATTTGGCCTCCAAGGCCTGAGTAATAATGCACACAGTCTGTCCTTTCTCCTCCAAGTTTCACTTTGCGTTCAAGCCCCCACTCACTCAGGAGTAAACAGCAGTCCGCATTATGAGCTGACACAGGCTTGGCTGAAAACCCAGTGTACGTTTGTTCAGACACAGCGGAGGCGTTTTGGAATGAGCCGTAAGAGTCTCACACATGCACACCCTGTCTCCTAGTAGGGCTGAAGTAATCTACGTAAATCTCCTTAAAGGTTTTAACAAAAGCATTTTTGTACCAGTTTCACTTGTTTCCGGATTATTATCCAGGTTGTTTGTGGCATTTATGGTATAGAGGTTTCAGAGCGCTCTAAAATTAAATGACAATTTAGACAAATGTTGTGAAATGTCCTCAAGTGCCATGACTTGGGTTATAACTTATTTTCATTGTGCGTTCAGTTGGTTCCAGTCCGACAGACATTCCCAGTCAATGAGTTCAATCCCCCTCGTAATGCCCTCCATTGCCGCCTTGTGGTTGTTGCTGTCACAAACAGTGGCACCTCGAGAGACAAACACAATCTTCCAATTGTTAAAATAAATAATCTGTTCCAACACTTTCAATAACAGAAGCTGAAGATCTAATTCAAAGACATGTCATAGATAGGTCTCATACACTTTAAAACGAAACAAAGAAAATAGGATTATATGTGACTTTAAAATAGAATATCATTTCTGAATGGTACGATCATATGGACCTTTGACTGTCAGTTACCATAGTGAACTTTTATATGTCACAGATAGGGATGGGTACTGAATTCCGTACTGTTAAAGGTACCGACGAGGTCTGTCGTTACTCCCGCGTACCGATTCACGTAAAATCAAATGGCTAAAAAATACACTAAGGCTTCACTTTTCAAAATGGGCGAGCTGGATACTAATTTATGATGGAACTAGATGAAGCAATTCCTGAAGGAATTGCGTGTGAATGCTCCAATGCTGAAGTTGAACTTCAAAATGACTAATTGTTGAAGAGGAGCACACAATTGCTGAACAGGCTGAGTATTTTGAAGTTGGAACGGTTTGAATCAGATGAAAAATGTGGGAATTGTGGAACTTTAAAGAATGTCCCATTGGAAATTTTCCCAAAAATTGGGAATTTCGGGTAAAGCGGGAATTTTTTTTAAATGGTAAAAAACGTGAATGGTCTGAATGAGTTGAATTGAGTGTTGAAATTTTTCAAATAGGTTGTGAAATGTTGAAGTAGTAACATGTTGAATTGAGAAATGGTTTTACGGAATTCCTGGAATTTCGCCAAAACCGGGAATTTTTCCAGTTCAAAAAACAACTTTGTTTTTTAAAGAGGAATGTTTTGACGGTGGAACGGTTGAAATGCGTTGAAAAATGCGAGTTGCCGGGAAAAAGGGTGGAAATAGGGCTTTGGAAAACTAGGTATTCTGGAAAATCCGCACATTTTTTTGAACTTGGAAAAAGGGTAGTTTAAATTTCCAGGATGGTGGAATGTGTTGAAGGTGGAATGGTATGAATAGGTTGAAAAATGTGGAAATGGTGGAAGTTTGAAAAATGGCCAATTCATTTTAAATGGGAAAAATGTCCAGGAAAGCCGGGAATTCTGGGAAATCTGGGAGTTTTTGTCATTTGTCATGGGAAAGCCCGCGATTCTCGAATAGGCTGAACAGTTTGAAGTTGGAACGGTTTGAATCGGATGAAAAATGTGGAAGGTAGAGCGCGCCAAAATCTGGAGAAGAAAAAGTTGTTTAATAAATAGATGAGTTTTGGTGTAGTAAAAACCCATACTTGCCAACCCTCCCGAATTTTCCGGGAGACTTCCGAAATTCAGCGCCTCTCCCGAAAACCTCCCGGGACAAATATTCTCCCGAAAATCTCCCGATTTTCAGCCGGAGCTGGAAGCCACGCCCCCTCCAGCTCCATGCGGACCTGAGTGAGGACAGCCTTTTTTCATGACGGGAGGACAACAGGGTGACAAGAACTAAATCATCCAGACTAGAGATAAATTGTATTATTATGTTTATTTTACCTAAAAAAAAATATATTTATTAATTAAAAAAAAAAAAAAAAAAAAACATTTTTACCATATTTTGCTAAAAACATCAAAATTAATTGTATTTTTATTTGTATTTTTCGTGACTCCTTATTACATCCAGCCATAGAATTATACATTAAAATAAACATATTTGAAATAATTGATTTTAAATTATCATAATAATTCATTTAAAATTACCATATTTAATTATTAAAATAATTGCTTGTTTATCAACAACTTTAGCATTGTATTCATTACATTTTGAAACTCTCAGAAGCCAAGTTATGTTATATTCCTTAATATTTATTTATGCAAGTTTGAAGTATCAATTATCTAAATACAGTTTTGTTTGCATATTTTCAGGGTGTAGATATATATATATATATATATATATATATATATATATATATATATATATATATATAATGTATAATATGTATAAAAAAACTTGACTTGGTGAATTCTAGCTGTCAATATACTCCTCCCCTCGTAACCACGCCCCCAACCACGCCCTGCCCCACCCCGACCACGCCCCCATCCCCCACCTCCCGAAATCGGAGGTCTCAAGGTTGGCAAGTATGAGTAAAAACCATATGTGTGAATGCTTTGGAGCATTCACACATTTACATACATATACATGTTACCGATTATCATTCGCAATTTTACATGTTGGTTTCAACATCTACACATTTTGTAATGAAAACTACAACTAAAATGCACATTACTATCAAACATCTGGTGTGTCATTGGTACAGTACATGGGGCCTGATTTACTAAGATCCATAAACCATGCACTAAACAGCATGTGCAAAAAATCTAATATTGGGTACTTTGTGTATGTATGTTGCGTGTGATTTACTAACACTGCGTGTGCTATGGAAAAATGGTGCAGACCGCCTTATTTAAATGAGGATTTTGCGTACGGACACACTGTCATTTATTGCGCATTCATTTCATCGTGCTCTTATGTGTGCGATGTCTTGAATCTGCGGCACACGTCTATAATCTGTAACACCTTTTCTCAATCGCAATCCAGACAACAAAAAAATATGCACACTGACACTTATTTTTGTGCGCGAGGCTGTAGATCGCATCACCAGCGCATTCGTGCGACTGGAATGACTCAAACGCAAAAAAATGCATTATGAAATACATCTTTTATACTGCAGACTGCAGCACATTATAGTAATATTTACTAAATAAATAAAAATAACAACATTAACAAAAAAAAAGCCAGCAGACACCAAAACACATCAATTTAATTATTGTTAATCAGCCCCATAAGTCATCTAGCAACTATAAAGTTATAAAAGGAAATTGGTAAATAGATGATATGTATAATTTTTTTTTCTTTCTGACTGTTCAAAATGTTGACACAAACGTGACGGAGGATTCTTGTTTGTCTTTGCAGCGTGAGACATGCTAAAAAAAAAACAACACAAAATAGTGCTTGCAAAACGGTGATGAATGTTGATGAGCATGCTAAATAATAATATTTGCATTTTCTTTTCCTAGTATTGTGGGCGTTCTGATGGTCAGCATTTATTTTGCAAATTAATGAAGACCGAGAGGCAAAACGAATTGCACGCCTTATTCTGCTCACTTAACTGACGCAATCCACAATCGCACGTTTAGTAAATCAGATTTGCACGTGCTATTAGTTTTGCGCGTGTTTTAGTACACGCAAACCTTTAGTAAATCAGGCCCTTACAGTACAACATGGCAACAAACCAAAGTCCATACACCACAGCCATCTAAGGTCTTGGAATTGCAACCGCATGCAACGTCTACTATATAATACTTGCAAATGAAACTCAGAAGTGTAAGAAAACAAGATATAGTTATTTTCATACTCAAATTGTCAAGTGTTGAATAAAACAATTTGAGATTGTATTATTAAATACATTTTTAACACATTTACACACACATTGAAGTACTGAAAATTGGTACTGTTGAGTATCAATCAATCAATCAATCAAGGTTTATTTGTATAGCCCTTAATCACAAGTGTCTCAAAGGGCTGCACAAGCCACAACAACATCCTCGGCTCAGACCCCACATCAGGGCAAGAAAAAACTCAACCCAATGGAATACAATGAGAAACCTTGGAGGGGACCGCAGATGTCAAGTGGAACGAGTTAATAGTGTGAGAGTCCAGTTCATAGTGGGAGCCAGCAGGGGATCATCTTGAGTGGAGACAAGTCAGCAGCGCAGAGATGTCCCCAACTGATGCACAGATGAGTGGTCCACCCCGGGTCCCGACTTTGCACAGCTAGCGCGTCATCTGTGGTCACCTAATAACCTCTCCACGCAGGAGAGGGGGGCAGAGCAGGAAAAAGACGGCTGATCAACTGGTCTAAAAGGGGGGTCTATTTAAAGGCTAGAGTATACAAATGACTTAAAAGCTTCTACTGAGGTAGCATCTCTAACTGTTACCGGGAGGGCATTCCAGAGTACTGGAGCCCGAATAGAAAACGCTCTATAGCCCGCAGATTGTTTTTGGGCTCTGGGAATCACTAATAAGCCGGAGTGCTTAGAACGCAGATTTATTGCCGGGACATATGGTACAATACAATCGGCAAGATAGGCTGGAGCTAGACCGTGTAGTATTTTATACGTAAGTAGTAAAACCTTAAAGTACCAGTATCTATTCCCAGGTACTGGGAATTGGTACTGCATCAGTTCAAATGTGATTAGTACCCTGTAGTCACAGATCCCAGCTTGTGGGGCTGTGCGGTAGTACGTCTGTTAACCTCAATCCCTGGCGCCTAAAGGGTCGCGCTCGACAGCAAAAGTTATTTTTGACTTAACGCATTCTTCTCTCAATCTGCAGACCCAGCTTTGTGAATATGATCTAGGCTAGTTACATACATAAACATATATACACTTCATTATATTGCTTATATAAACTGAGGAGGCCGTTACAAAGCAGACATGACTTTGGTGGGGACTTGGATTGAGGATCTGCGGGTCATGGGTTCAGTGTACAAAAATAAGATAACACTTCGCTACACTTTTGCATGTCCATTGATATGATTGTGTTGTGCAAGCCTGTACAACTGACCTAGTGTAACATGGAATGACCCCTCTAGAGGGCAACACATTCTTCCTTCTCAAAGATCCTCGCGTGAACCACACATGTGCTCTCCGTGTGTACTCAACTGTGCTGCATTTACCAATCGACTGTGTGTTTATTTGTCATGGCCAACCTCAACGACAGAAAAACAGCCCTCTGAAAACATAGTTTACAATATTAGGTCAGTGTTGTAAAGGCCTGACACGCAGTGAGTGATGTCGTACAGGTCGTAGTACAAGTCAGAGGGTGGTCTCGGTAATTGTAAATTATAGCCACGTATTGATTCCTCATATCTAACGTTACAGTATAAATACAGTTTTTATGTATTGTGAGTTGAAATGATTCCTCAACTTGACTGACTTGTGAACTCTAACATCCTTTCACCTCCTCATCCTCCTCAACCTCCCACTCCTATGTCATTTAACTATTTATGCCTCCCTCATTCCCGATCTCCTCACCAATCCTTTCTGAGTCTAATGTGGGTGTCTGGTACCTTTCAGAACCAGTGAAAAACAGATCAAATTTTAATTACACGGCACCAAATTTGCTTCATAATCACCATAGCAGGCCTGTTTTATGTCAAACTATGAAGAAAATGAAGCTTTCTTCGGACAAATTGGCACTTGACTCTCACTCTGTCTACCAGATTCGATTTTAAACCACCCGGTGGTTTACAAGTGGTCTTGCGTCACCACTCTGAAGTGACCCTATGGCATACTTGCCAACCTTGAGACCTCCGATTTCGGGAGGTGGGGGGAGGGGGTGGGGGTGGGCGTGGTCGGGGTGGGAGGGGCGTGGTTGGGGGCGTGGCTAAAAGGGGAGGAGTATATTTACAGCGAGAATTCACCAAGTCAAGTATTTCATATATATATATATATATATATAACAAATACTTGACGTTCAGTGAATTCTAGCTATATATATATATATATATATATATACATATATATATACATATATATATATACCGGTACATATATATATATATATAAAAAATAAATACTTGAATTTCAGTGTTCATTTATTTACACATATACACACACATAACACTCATCTACTCATTGTTGAGTTAAGGGTTGAATTGTCCATCCTTGTTCTATTCTCTGTCACTATTTTTCTAACCATGCTGAACACCCTCTCTGATGATGCATTGATGTGTGGCACGCACAAAAGTGCTTTCATCAAATGCACTAGATGGCAGTATTGTCCTGTTTAAGAGTATGGCGTCACATTAGTGCCAAAAATCCGAGCGCATAAAAACTGTTATCGCGCGCTGATTCTCCATTTCGTGCGCGCGCGAGACACCCTTTTGCGCGCGCGTGGTACATTTTCGCGCGATAACAGTTTTTATGCGCTCGGATTTTTGGCACTAATGTGACGCCATATAAGAGTGTCACAACATGGCTGTTTACGGCAGACGAACTGCTTTACGGTAGACGAAAACATGACTGCTGTTGTTGTGTGTTGTTGCCGCGCTGGGAGGACGTTAATGAAACTGCCTAACAATAAACCCACATAAGAAACCAAGAACTCGCCCTCCATAATTCTACAGTTATAACGTGATTGGGCAGGTATGCTGGTTATATTGTGGGTTAGCGGACTCAGGTCCTCATGGACCTGAGTCCGCCTGAATTTCGGGAGATTTTCGGGAGAAAATTTGTCCTGGGAGGTTTTCGGGAGAGGCGCTGAATTTCGGGAGTCTCCCGGAAAATCCGGGAGGGTTGGCAAGTATGCCCTATGGTCATAATCCGGTTGATTTGTTGACGCCAGAATGACATTTATATGCCAGCCCCGACAAGGGGAAGGTGTCTCCTGTTTCTCTCTACTATTTGTGTCAATACAAGGAGGTCAGCAGCATCACCCAAAGAGATACAACAAACGTGGGAAAGAGCAAAATATGTGATAGTGAAACTAATATGGATTAATGTCTGCCTGTGTTGAATCTTATAAACATCGTTAGAAGGTGATGATGAGGTGTGTGTTTGAAATGACTGTAGCATTAGTTGATAGGACACATTACTAATGTAGTTTATATTACAACTGGAAGAAAACAAACCATTACACTTGAGAGTAAGTTTTGTACTTTCTTTGGAATTCATATGCTGGCCGTTTCTCGGCCTGCCAAATTTTGTACAAACACAAGCATTTATGGCGACATATAAACGCAGATGTCATCTTCCTTTCTCTAATAAACGATGCAAATAAGGACAGACATGTTGAGTTGACACAAATCAAAGTAGTTTCGCACACATGTGCATGTACTGTACTGCTGTTTGAATGAGAACTGCACTCTTTTTGGAATTTTCGTTCACAATCATTATGAGAGACAAGAACACACGTCTTTTTTTTTTTTTTAGGATTTTAAGGATGATTAAAAAAACGCTTGCAAGATGCGGCTAATGGGTGTAGCCTTCGAAGCCCCCTAAAACATGGGTATCAAACTTTGGCCCCCAAATCGTCACATCCGCTTCACATCTGCTTTGCATCCAGTCCAACGTGTGCTGGCCCAGTGACATAATATGTGCCGCTTCTACACGCACACAAAAGTGAATGCAAGCATACTTGATCAACAGCGATACAATTTACACTGAGGGTTGCCGTATAAACAACTTTAAGTTTTGTTAGAAATATACGCCACACTGTGAACCCACACCAAACAAGAGTGACAAACACATTTCGGGGGAACATCCGCACCATAATTCAACATAAACACAACAGAACAAATACCCAGAAACCTTTGCAGCACTACCTCTTCCGGGAGCTACAAGGTGGGGGTGTGTGTATGTGTGTGTGTGTGTGTGTGTGTGGGTGGGGGGGCGAGGGGGGGGGGGTGGGGGGGGGGGGGGTTGGAGGTAGCGGGGGTGTATAATATTGTATCGTCCCGGAAGAGTTAGTGCTGCAAAGGATTCTGGGTATTTGTTCTGTTGTGTTTATGTTGTGTTACGGTGCGGATGTTCTCCTGAAATGTGTTTGTGATTCTTGTTTGGTGTGGGTTCACAGTGTGGCGTATATTTATAACAGTGTTAAAGTTTTTTATACTGGCACCCTCAGTTTAACCTGTATCGCTGTTGATAAAGTATGCGTTGCATTTGCTCATGTGTGTGTGTGTGTGTGTGTGTGTGTGCGTGCGTGCGTGCGTGCGTGCGTGCGTGTGTGTGTGTACAGGGGGGGGGGTTTGGAGGTAGCGGGGGCTGTATATTGTATCGTCCTGGAAGAGTTAGTGCTGCAAAGAGTTCTGGGTATTTGTTCTGTTGTGTTTATGTTGTGTTACTGTGCGGATGTTCTCCCGAAATGTGTTTCTCATTCTTGTTTGGTGTGGATTCACAGTGTGGCGTATATTTCTAACAATGTTAAAGTTGCTTATACGGCCACTCTCAGTGTGACCTGTATGGAGTATGCTTTGCATTTACGTGTGTGTGCGTACAGGAGCCGCTCATATCTTGTGACTGGGCGGGCACGTTGTTAGAAGGGATGAAAAGCGGACGTGACGTCAGCCCGTAGAGGACGTTAAAAGCAGTGCCTGTAAGGCACGCCGCCAAGACTGTGGAATACGAGATATAATGACTGATGAACACCTTCGTTCGATAATGAGGGATGCCTCAGCTCAAAGCCTGAGCCCCGACATTAATGAACAAGCATCCAAGAAAAGATGTCAGGTATCTGGCTTGGGCACATCAGATTATATCCGTGTGTTGCAAACTGAGCAGTTTAAAGTCCTGAATGGTTGGTTTATTCATTATTATATTTTCAAATTTATTAGCCTTTGGAAAAAGTTAATGTTGATATTTACCTCAGAAGGCTGCAAATAGAAAAGAGGCATTCAATTTTTATTTAAATTGTATTTGATATGCCATTGATATTTTTTAATTATTATTATTATTATTATTTGAAACTCGATTTTGCATGTCACTATAAAGTTATATAAGCCTTGCTTGTTCAATATTTAATGCAAAACTTGTTTGGGTCCCTATCAAAAAGGTTAATTTGTTCAACCTTAGCTTTGTTCAGTTTTAAATTTTGGCCCACTCTGTGTTTGAGTTTGACACCCCTGCTCTAAAACAACTTCAAAACCCTCCATCAACATTTTATATACACACTGCAAATATATATATATATATATATATATATATATATATAATGTAATACCAGACACGTTCATAACAATATGTAATATGTACAATATTTACCGTATTTTGGTCATTTGCATGTTCCCCCTGTGACTGCGTGGGTTCCCTCCGGGTACTCCGGCTTCTTTTCAGGTGAGAGAAGACGCTAAAGGCAGTGCCTTGGCACGCCCCCAATATTGTTGTCCGGGTGGAAATCGGGAGAAATTCGGGAAAATGGTTGCCCCGGGAGATTTTCGGGTGGGGCACTGAAATTTGGGAGTCTCCCAGGAAAATCGGGAGGGTTGGCAAGTATGTTTTCATGGCATGAGTGCAAATTCTTTAAAGAATTCACCCTAAAGCACAACCCAAAGTCCCATTGTGCCTTCAAGATTATGTTATACTTTTGTAAACATACTTTTGTAATGTTTATTTTATGTTTGTATTTTTAGTCTTACAAAACTAAATGAAGGAAGTAGTGTGAAGGAAATAAAACTGAGGAAAGAAAATAATTCAAAAGAAGAACGATCAATCCCCAACAAAACTTCTGGAGCTTGTGTTTCTTCATGCTGTTAACTAGCTGCACACGCTGGAAACCAGTAGCTCGGGCATAATAATGAATTTACTACTACAAGTTAATAAAGAGGGTGCGTGAAGTGCAAATTGGAGGTATTTGGGCATCCATGTGGTCCGCTTGGCCAACGTTGCTGCATATCTTCTACAGAAATTCAAAGCTGAGGGAAGGAAGTGCATCTAAAAATACCGTCGAAGATTTTGAGGAATCTCAACGAGACCGTGTAGATGTGTGCACCGTCTTTATACTTCTTTAAATCGCGTTCCAGCTTCAGTCGTGCAAGTATGCACCTCCATTTCTTCTCGTTCCAACTTTCAGGAGTGAAATAAAAGCTTTCATAGTCACCTGGCAAGGCTGCAAAGATGATCTAAAGTGGTCCTCCTTGGGGAAGCAGAGATTCGAGAAGATCCCTGCGAGCATGGCAGGGGTTCCTAAAAGGAGGAGGAAACGCCGTTGTAGATCAGGCTGTAGAGTGTGTATGCATCCTGATGAATGTAGGCTCTCTGTAACCTCTCATCACATAGACTGACAGTAAGGGTCTGTTTGGGATTAGGTGGAAAATCCTTTTTACCGTATGGTCCATTTGGGAGCAGTAAAACATGGTCATGGCTGACATATATCGTTACTAAATAAAGCGACATTTGGTGAATATAACTCAAGGTTATACAGACACAGGATTAAAGTAGCTGGAATGACTGTGTGTGTGTGCTTGTATGGTTTAAGTACACGTTGTCTACTCAACACTTGTCTTTAAGACAGGGCTACTAAACTGGCGGCCCGCAGGCCATATCCGGCCCGCTAAAGCTTTTAATTTGGTCCACTGAACATCACCCAAATAGGCTTGAAGAAACCATTAAAACTATGGTTGATCATGTCTGCGGTACTCCCGCCAGCCACCTCACAGGGGGCAACAGCGACGCATATGTGTCAATGAAGCAGCGGTGGGGTGAGTAGAAGAAGACTACTCGTTCATGTCAGGTTTGTCACTGACAGTTCAGTTAGGTTTTGGGTTTTCCTGTCTTTGTTTCCTGTCAGCGCTCTTATTTTGGTTATTTCCTGATTTAGTGCTTTGTTCCCTCAGCTGTGGCTGATTGGCACCTGGCCACACCTGGTGTCAATCAGCCAGCTGCTATTTGAACCTGCCTTCCTCTCCAGTCAGTGCTGGATTATTGACACTACTACCTGTCATAATACTTGTCGTTGTAGCTCTGTCTACTTTTGTTCACTCTGCTCATGTCATAGTTCCTTCGGGTCACAGTAAGTGTTTTTGTTTCTTGTTGACAGTTAGCCTTTGTGCTATTTTAGTTCATAGCCAAGTTTGTTCTCCGCCTTGTGCGCGCGCCTTTTGTTTGTACCCTTTTGTTTGTTTTTTTGCTATAGTGTTGAATTAAATCATGTTTTCCTGGACAAAGCCTGCCATCTCTGCATCTTGGGGTTCGTCACCAACATACTCTGACATAATAATCCAGCACTGACTGGAGGGGAAGGCAGGTTTAAATAGCAGCTGGCTGATTGACACCAGGTGTGGCCAGGTGCCAATCAGCCGTAGCTGAGGGGAATCAGCACTCAGGGAGACAATGAGGAAATAACCAAAATAAGAGCGTTGACAGGAAATGACAGAGGAAAAACTAAAACTTGACTGAACTGTCAGTGACAAACCTGACAGTTCAACCCTGAAAAAAATCTAAATAAATTGGAAAAATCTGACTTTTAACATCATCATCGAACGAGTATGACGATCCTCCTGGTAGGGGTGTATCCCTTTATGGAGGATGCCTGTGCGTGACTTAGTTTAACGTGGGGAGACTGGTGCACAGACAGTCACCACACGATCCTTGACAGATCCGGGTCAGGGTCCAGTGGCATGGAGTCCAAGACGACTGGGGACCCTTTTCTGCTGCAGCCTTCTTCCGCCATCGCAGCCGTCGTGGTAGTTCTTAAATCTCCCGTCTTCCGCCTGCTCCGCCGTTGAGGTCTTCACCGTATCCCTGGCTAGGGGGCAGTCAGGTACCCGGCCTTTGCCAAGGGCCACCTGGGTAAGGCGACTGGACGACAAAGTATGAATGTTCCGTAAGTGCTCGAGTCATTGTGTTCTGGCGCACCTTTTAGGCTACGGATAGAAGCAGCAACAATGGTAGAAATCCACACGTGCAAGCTTAATCACGAAACTTGGTCAAACCTTTGTAAGTAGATATTGTGCATACAGATAGTTTGTTTTGTATTCAGATTGCTGACTTCGTGGTGTCTTTTGTGTTTGTGGTCATGTTGTTTTTTGTCCGAGAGTAACTAGAGCAAAATTTGACCATAAGAGGGCGATAACGCTACACCTTTTTGATTGATTGATTGAAACTTTTATTATTAGATTGCACAGTACAGTACATATTCCGTACAATTGACCACTAAATGGTAACACCCGATTAAGTTTTTCAACCTGTTTAAGTCGTTTTCCACGTTAATCAATTCATGGTGATCACAACTAAACCTTAGGGTTAGTTGTGATCAGAATCAGAATCAGAAGTACTTTATTAATCCCAGAGGGGAAAATAAGATTTTCAGCACAATCCCATTCAAGATCAGACAAACATTACAGGGAGACAGAACAGCATACTTGTCAACCTTGAGACCTCCAATTGCGGGAGGTGGGTGAGGGGGCGTGGTTGGGGCGGGGGCGTGGTTGGGGGCGTGGTTAAGAGGGGAGGAGTATATTTACAGCTAGAATTCACCAAGTCAAGTATTTCATATATATATATATATATATATATATATATATATATATATATATATGTATGTGTGGGGAAAAAAATCACAAGACTATTTCATCTCTACAGGCCTGTTTCATGAGGGGGGGTTCCCTCAATCATCAGGAGATTTTAATGGGAGCATTCACATACTATATAAACCATGGTATGTGAATGCTCCCATTAAAATCTCCTGATGATTGAGGGAACCCCCCCTCATGAAACAGGCCTGTAGAGATGAAATAGTCTTGTGATTTTTTTTCCCACACATACATATATTGCGCTCTACTACGGTATCGAGCACTATTTTTTGGATAACCTTATTAAGACATATATATATATATATGTATATATATATATATATATATATATATATATATATATATATATATATATATATATATATATATCCCCACGACCCCGAAGGGAATAAGCGGTAGAAAATGGATGGATGGATGTATGTGTATATATATATATATATATATATATATATATATATATATATATATATATATATATATATATATAAATAAAAGAAATACTTGAATTTCAGTGTTCATTTATTTACACATATACACACACATAACACTCATCTACTCATTGTTGAGTTAAGGGTTGAATTGTCCATCCTTGTTCTATTCTCTGTCACTATCTTTCTAACCATGCTGAACACCCTCTCTGATTATGCATTGCTGTGTGGCACGCACAAAAGTGCTTTCATCATGCACTAGATGGCAGTATTGTCCTGTTTAAGAGTGTCACAACATTGCTGTTTACGGCAGACGGACTGCTTTACTGTAGACGTTCTTTATATTGTGGGAAAGCGGACTCAGGTCCGCATGGAGCTGGAGGGGGCGTGGCCTCCAGCTCCGCCTGAATTTCGGGAGAAAATTTGTCCCGGGAGGTTTTCGGGAGAGGCGCTGAATTTCGGGAGTCTCCCGGAAAATCCGGGAGGGTTGGCAAGTATGCAGAACGTGATCGCTGACGGGTCTGCCAACTTCCGGCACCCCTTACAAAAAATATGAGAAACAGGTAAACGCTAGGGAGGGGGGGAGGGGGGGGAGAAAAAATAAATTCAGTCCAGGGTTGAGGCCAAGGGGAAAAAAACCTCATAGCCATAGTACACATAAACATGTGTGTAATAGGGAAACATCAAAGAACAAAGGACATTAAAGACATTAAAAAGAACAGAGCTGGTATAACCAGCTGTCACTCCAGCAGTGCCATTTCTACATACAACAACAAAAAAGAACAAAAACTAATTTTATATAATAATATATATTGCGCACACACGATAGCACCATGCATAGACAAGCAACCAAACAAAAACATCATTGCAACACCCATATACACTGTGGTGGCCTCTGTGATGTTCCACGCCATCGTCTGGCGGGTTGGGGGGAACATGGCCAGAGACAGGAGCAGACCCAACAAAGCAACCAAGAGAGCCCACTCCACCCTAGGCCGCCCACCAACTCTCGGCCAGTGTCCAGTCCGCATGGATGAGCGAGGATACGTCCAAGAAGACAGAGGTGTCCGATACCTGCTCATTCAGCTCCGCAGCCCTGTCTCTTCATCCGCATCTCCTCCAGTCTCTCCAAACGGACTCTGGTGTGGCAGAGACACAGCAGCTGGTCCCCATGGCCAAAACTCTCCGGGAGGCAGATCCAGAAGTTCACAAAAAAGCACCACAGAAGTCACGAAAGTGCCACCCCTTGTCGCACAGTCCCAAAGGGTCCCGAACCAAAACCAAAAGACAGTCATGAGTCACCGACATAAATTGTGTCCAATGTTTGATGTGGATGTTTAATTTCTATACACCGAAACATAATTACTTTATTGTGTGAATGTATTACCACTAAACCTTCTAATTTATCTTTGCAAAATACACAATGAACATTATGTAAAATATACAATGGATGTTATACTTTTGTAATGTTTATTATTTTAGTCTAACCTGAATGAAGGAAGACGTGTGAAGGAAACAGTACAGGTGTGGGACACAGCGCTGGGGCCTGACTAATGAGGCAAACAGGAATTAACACTGAAAATAAGAGCGCCAGAAAGGAAACCAGACCAAACCCAGTATAGAAAATAAACAAAGTCCAAACCTGTCATGACATTCATGACACAACACATTTTATTATTTATTTTTTATCTGTAAAAAGATATCTAATCAATTAGAATGTTATGTTCAGCATAAGTGGACCCCGACTTAAACAAGTTGAAAAACTTATTCGGGTGTTACCATTTAGTGGTCAATTGTACGGAATATGTACTGTACTGTGCAATCTACTAATAAAAGTCTCAATCAATCAATCAATTCTGCAGCATGAGACTTTGAACTGTTTAAACTGTTTTTAACTGCCTTTTATCCAACAAATTGTTCTGAAGATAATTTGTATTTGCTTTTTCTATGTGTATGTGTATGTGTGTGTGTGTGTATATATAAATAAATAAATAAATATATATATATATATATATATATATATATATATGTATATTTGTATGTATATATATATATCTATATATATATATATATATATATATATATATATATATATATATATATATATATGTATGTATGTATGTATGTATGTATGTATGTATGTATGTATATATATATGTATGTATGTATATATATATATATATATATATATATATATATATATATATTTATATATATATATATATATATATATATATATATATATATATATATATATATGTGTGTGTATATTAGAGATGTCCGATAATGGCTTTTTTGCCAATATTCCGATATTGTCCAACTCTTAAATACCGATATCAACCGATACCGATATATACAGTTGTAGAATTAACACATTATTATGCCTAATTTTGTTGTGATGGCCCGCTGGATGCATTAAACAATATAACAAGGTTTTCCAAAATAAATCAACTCAAGTTATGGAAAAAAGTGCCAACATGGCACTGCCATATTTATTATTGAAGTCACAAAGTGCATTATTTTTTTTTAACATGCAGCAGCTTGGAATTTGGGACATGCTCTCCCTGAGAGAGCATGAGGAGGTTGAGGTGGGGGGTAGGGGTAGCGGGTGTTCTGGGTATTTGTTCTGTTGTGTTTATGTTGTGTTGCGGTGCGGATGTTCTCCCGAAATGTGTTTGTCGTTCTTGTTTGGTGTGGGTTCACAGTGTGGCGCGTATTTGTAACAGTGTTAAACTTGTTTATACGGCCACCCTCAGTGTGGCTGTTGATCAAGTATGCATTGCATTCAATTGTGAGTGTGTCAAAAGCCGTAGATATTATGTGACTGGGCCGGCACGGAAAGGCAGTGCCTTCAAGGTTTATAGGCGCTCTGTACTTTTCCCTACATCCGTGTACACAGCGGCGTTTTAAAAAGTCATACATTTTACTTATTGAAACCGATACCGATAATTTCCGATATTACATTTTTAAAGCATTTATCGGCCGATAATATCGGACATCCCTAGTGTATATATATGTATATATGTATGTGTGTGTATTTTACCTCTGTTTTAAATGCTATATTTTAATCTGTCCTTTGCCTGTATTTCTTTGTGGTGTACAGCCCTTTGTTTTTCAACTGTGGTTGTTTTTAAAGGGCTTTATAAATAAAGTTGGTATGGTATGGTATGGTATTCTGGTTAAGAGAGAGTAATCATGTCTTATTTAACAGCCTGTCATAAACACGGTTACTGGTCACGCCTGCTCTCGCTCAAATCAAAAGACAACTCATTATCCACCCAAATCCTTTGCACATGGTTGTGTTTTAGGAGTGTGAGCAGCGGGCAGGGTGAGGGCCATCCTTTAGACCCTTTAAACGTTTCCGTGCTGCTCGTGTTTTCCGATCTGCAGCCGAGTTGTGCCCACATTATGCCAGTGACAAGAGGGCACCATCAGGGACGAGCTACCAGGACTTTCACTCTACGGGCACTAAAATGCGGAAGCGGTCATGCTTCTAAGTATGTCTGAGAAATATACTTCTAAGTATGTCTGAGAAATATACCAGCGAG
This sequence comes from Nerophis lumbriciformis, assembly GCF_033978685.3. Taxonomy (NCBI): domain Eukaryota; kingdom Metazoa; phylum Chordata; class Actinopteri; order Syngnathiformes; family Syngnathidae; genus Nerophis; species Nerophis lumbriciformis. The sequence goes on along the minus strand of NC_084549.2, from coordinate 18,896,205 downwards.
CACATCCAAGAGAGCAAACTGAGAGATTAGTGAGGCAGCAAGGGACACATTTGTCATCTTGCTCAAGTAAATCCTCCTGTGGGCAATAACATACTAAATCTAACATTGCTATACATAAATAGAATCAAACACATCATTTCAGCATACCAATGAAACGACTCATACAATGTAACAGATGTGACCAAGCAGTTAAAAACAAGAAGCTTTGAATCCAAAACTTAAAAGTAATTTTATTAATTAGTATATTACCGTACATTTTTTTTTCAAGTCAATACCGATAACTTATTCATTCTTTTATTTTCTAACATAGATTTGATTGGAGGTAAGAAAGACTCAAACAAAGGTGAATTTGACAAACTGTACCTGTAGATTTGTCCTACCCAGCAGGAACAACGTTGATTATACATACCGTATTTTCCGGACCATAAGGCACACCGGATTATAACGCGCACTGCCGATGAATGGTATATTTTTTATCTTTTTTTCATATATAAGGCGCAAAGGATTATAGGGCGCATTAAAGGAGTCATATTATAATATTTTTTTTTTCTAAATGTAAAACACTTCCTTGTGGTCTACATAACATGTAATGGTGGTTCTTTGGTCAAAATGTTGCATATATTATGTTTTACAGATCATCTTCAAGCCGCTTTCTGACAGTCGCTTCAGGATCCGCCGTTTTGTGGGCGGTCTTATTTATGTGGCTCAATTTCGACAGCGTCTTCTCCCCGTCATCTTTGTTGTAGCGGTGTAGCGTGCAAGGATGGGAGTGGAAGAAGTGTCAAAAGATGGAGCTAACTGTTTCAATAACGGAGCAGCATCTCGTCATCCGGAAACAACAACAACACCGGAAATGTGTCCCGTGAAAAACCGTCCGACTGGAAATCTCTAATAACTAAAGTTCCTTTGGTGAATAATGTAAACTCACTACACCGGTATGTTTTAGCACTTTCATGGCAAGTTTACTGACTAAGTAAGAACTTTACAACAATTCATATTAGAAATGGCAACAGCGGAGGATGAATGTCCCATAACAAGAAGATATAGAAAAAGAAGAAGCTTATCAACTACGGCTTTGGCGGGGACGCCCGCAATTTTTCAGGACCTACGCAGATCCTAAATACAGATCAGCAGGTACCAGAAGGTAATGAAAGTTGCTTTTGCATAATATTGTGAAACAAAACGCCAGATAATATGTCTCACCTTATACACATACCATAATAATACTGGTATGTTTAATGCGCCGACAATCCTTCAAGAGGTCGGCTTCCTAGCTTACCAAAGTCGTACTAAAACATTTTGATACATTTTTGAGCGCCGTGTGTAATGTTCTATATTTTCAATGGAACATTTAAAATGTTGGTGTTGTTTACTTGAGACCCATCATAGTGCGGTCTACACGTATCTCTTATGTTTGACTGCCATCTACTGGTCACACTTATCATTACACCATGTACCAAATAAAATAGCTTTGAAGTTGGTAAGCTCAACCAAACTGTTTCCATACATTAGGCGCACTGTCGAGTTTTGAGGGAAAAAAAACAGATTTTAATTGCGCCTTTTTGTCCGGAAAATACGATAGTTGAGACTAAAAATCAGCGTCTGCTCATTTTACTCCATTTTCCCTGGATTGCCGCAGGATCACAACCAATCAACAAATCAGTTATTGATTACAATAAAGGACGTTATAGCTAAACAACTAAAATGCAATTAAAAACTTTATTTTTTGGAATTTTATTTGTGTCATACATTATTTCATTTGTGCTACAGCAACAGCTGACAGTAGAATGACATTTTCTTGCATGGGAAAGTAATTTTTAAGCATTCTCTCGTCGTAATCACGCATATATGATTAGCTTCTCTCACGTCAATGCCATTGACTTCCTCCTTTGCACTTCAACAACAATTTGGTTAATTTAAAACAGTGATGACAAAGTCAAAAAATTATCTCTGATATTTGATTAGTATTAGAACCGGCCTGCTTTGAAGGAAGTTTGTTTTTTTGTCTGTGAGCCTGTTGAAAAATGTTTTCACTTGAAATTAGTGATAGAGCCATACAACAAAAATGTTGGATTATTCATTTAATCATTCAATAAAATACAGTACACTGTGTTAGGTCTTGGTTCAATAGGTCAGTGTTTTTCAACCTTTTCTGAGCCAAGGCACATTTTTTTCATTGAAAAAATTCTGAAGCACACCACCAGCAGAAAACATAAACAAATGAAACTCAGTAGCTGATATTGACAATAAAAAGTTGTTCTCGCAATTGTTGGATATGAATTCAAACCATAACCAACCATGCATCACTATAGCTCTTGTCTCAAAGTAGGTGTACTGTCACCACCTGTCACATCACGCCGTAACTTATTTTGAATTTGTTGGTGTTTTCCTGTGTGTAGTGTTTTAGTTCTTGTCTTGCGCTCCTATTTTGGTGGCTTTTCCTGTTTTGTTGGTATTTTCCTGTAGCAGTTTCATGTCTTCCTTGAACGCTATTACCCCGCAACTGCTTTGCAATCAAGACTATTTAAGTTGTGCGGATGCTATCCTTCTTGTTGTTGATTGTCATGTTCGGATGTACTTTGTGGACACCGTCTGCTCCACACGCTGTAAGTCTTTGCTGTTGTCCAGCATTCTGTTTTTGTTTACTTTGCAGCCAGTTCAATTTTAGTTTTGTTTTGCATAGCCCTCCCTAAGCTTCAATGCCTTTTCCTGGCGGCACTCGTCTTTTGTTTATTTTTGGTTTAAGCGTTGGATACCTTTTTACCTGGACGCTGCCTCCTGCTGTCATCTGCATATTGTGATCACAACAAACCATGTTCCCGACATCAACAAAGCAATTAGCTACCTGCTGCCACCTACTGATATGGAAGAGTATTACACGGTTACTCTGCCGAGCTCTAGACAGCACAGGCACTCAACAACGGCACATTTGCGGATTATAATTACTGGTTTGCAAAACATTTTTTAACCCAATTAGGTGAAGTTACATAATTTCCTGTGTGTTCCAACTATCGTGGGATCACACTCCTCAGCCTTCCCGGTAAGGTCTATTCAGGTGTACTGGTGAGGAGGCTACGCCGGATAGTCGAACCTCGGATTCAGGAGGGACAGTGTGGTTTTCGTCCTGGTCGTGGAACTGTGGACCAGCTCTATACTCTCGGCAGGGTCCTTGAGGGTGCATGGGAGTTTGCCCAACCAGTCTACATGTGCTTTGTGGACTTGGAGAAGGCAATCGACCGTGTTCCCCGGGAAGTCCTGTGGGGAGTGCTCAGAGAGTATGGGGTAACGGACTGTCTTATTGTGGCGGTCCACTCCCTGTATAATCAGTGTCAGAGCTTGGTCCGCATTGCCGGCAGTAAGTCGGACCCGTTTCCAGTGAGGTTTGGACTCCGGCAAGGCTGCCCTTTGTCACCGATTCTGTTCATAACCTTTATGGACAGAATTTCTAGGCGCAGTCAGGGCGTTGAGGGTATCTGGTTTGGTGGCTGCAGGATTAGGTCTCTGCTTTTTGCAGATGATGTGGTCCTGATGGCTTCATCTGGCCAAGATCTGCAGCTCTCACTGGATCGGTTCGCAGCTGAGTGTGAAGTGACTGGGATGAGAATCAGCACCTCCAAGTCCGAGTCCATGGTTCTCGCCCGGAAAACGGTGGCGTGCCATCTCCGGGTTGGGGAGGAGATCTTGCCCCAAGTGGAGGAGTTCAAGTACCTCGGAGTCTTGTTCACGAGCAAAGGAAGAGTGGATCGTGAGATCGACAGGTGGACCGGTGCGGCGTCTTCAGTAATGCGGACGCTGTATTGATCCGTTGTGGTGAAGAAGGAGCTGAGCCGGAAGGCAAAGCTCTCGATTTACCGGTCGATCTACGTTCCCATCCTCACCTATGGTCATGAGCTTTGGGTCATGACCAAAAGGACAAGATCACGGGTACAAGCGGCCGAAATGAGTTTCCTCCGCCGGGTGGCGGGGCTCTCCCTTAGAGATAGGGTGAGAAGCTCTGTCATCCGAGAGGAGCTCAAAGTAAAACCGCTGCTCCTCCACATTGAGAGGAGCCAGATGAGGTGGTTCGGGCATCTGGTCAGGATGCCACCCGAACGCCTCCCTCGGGAGGTGTTTAGGGCACGTCCGACCGGTAGGAGGCCACGGGGAAGACCCAGGACACGTTGGGAAGACTATGTCTCCCGGCTGCCTTGGGAACGCCTCGGGGTCCCACAGGAAGAGCTGGACGAAGTGGCTGGGGAGAGGGAAGTCTGGGCTTCCCTGCTTAGGCTGCTGCCCCCGCGACCCGACCTCGGATAAGCGGAAGAAGATGGATGGATGGATGGATGGATGGATACATAATTTCCCACGGCACACCAGACTGTATCTCACGGCACATTAGAAAAACATTGCAATAGGTTTTAATAAACATTGAACAAGTCCGGCCCTCGGGTTGTAGCAAATTATTTTTTTTCACCCTCTGATGTATTTGACGTTGACGTCCCTGATTTAAAACATAATTAAACATGCCATTTTCTTCTATGGGAAAGTCGTTCGTAGTCCTGATCAAAGTCTGAATTGCACATATATGAATTTCAAATGATTCATTCGCAACAGCGTTTTGTGACAGCGTTATTGGAAGAGACGGGCGGTCATGACGGAAATGCCGCCATGGTTTATTCTGGCTTTTAAAAACTTTTTTGGTCTGATGAGAATGGAGCAAATTTCTCCATGGTGACCGTGATTTCATGGCGATAACAGCTCCGGCATGCCTCCGGCCTGCATATATTTGTCTGCGCACCTGTCACGCGCACAAATCACTTTGGACTCTCGGGAGGACACACAGGAAGAGTTCTCCCTAATAGCGGTTTCCATATTGGAATGTGCTAACACGCTATGAGTGACAACAGATGGAGGAGTGCAACAACATTGCGCTTTATGATCTGAGTAACAGAAACGAGGACAACATCATATATCTTCTTCTGCACGCAGGCATTTTCTTTTCAAATCCAATTCCACCAGACCCAATAAAATGCAAAGTTGCTTCCAAAGATTTGACTCGATGTAACCGCTGAAATGGAACTGCTTGAATACACAAGTGAGGGGCGGCAAGAGGACCGGCGGGAGAAGACGAATGGCGGCATTGCTAACGCCAGAGTGACACGTTACACTCCCACTTTGGATGGATGCCCGTGCCTGCATGTTGGTGTTCTGTCACTCCTATCTGACCTCACACTCTTCCCTTCTGTGATCTGGTGACCCCCGCTTGACCACACAGAAGTGCTTCATCAGCGAGGTCACGACGGATCTTTAACCCCTTACCCCGCCACGGCTTTAGCAGTGCAGGACATGTGTAAGGGCGAGGATGTTTTTAACACAAGCGCCATGTGCTCCTGTCAGGGGTCAGCCTCACGTATGCGCTGTTGCTACGGCAACACAATTTAATCAGCGAGGGCGATGATTTTCAACAATAAGTATATTGGCCCGCCTTCAAGTCGGGGGTGAAGTGGATGACATATGAAAGATGAATGGGTGAAGGTTAATGCTAGGGTCACTAGGATTTCATAAACCGGAGTGCTTTGTACTCTGTGGAAATCTCAAACCCAGAAACTAAAGGAGATTGGAACATGTAATGCATATGTTCCTTTTTGACTGTACTTGAATGTATAATAGACTGAATTTATATTATTCTCATGTGAATAATGCTGTAAAATAGACTGTATTTATATTATTCACATGTGAATAATGCTGTATAATAGACTGTGTTTATATTATTCACATGTGAATAATGCTGTATAATAGACTGTGTTTATATTATTCACATGTGAATAATGCTTTATAATAGACTGTGTTTATATTATTCACATGTGAATAATGCTGTATAACAGACTGTGTTTATATTATTCTCATGTGAATAATGCTGTATAATAGACTGTGTTTATATTATTCTCATGTGAATAATGCTGTATAATAGACTGTGTTTATATTATTCACATGTGAATAATGCTGTATAATAGACTGTATTTATATTATTCACATGTGAATAATGCTGTATAATAGACTGTATTTGTATTATTCTCATGTGAACAATGATGTATAATAGACTGTGTTTATATTATTCACATGTGAATAATGCTGTATAATAGACTGTAGTTATATTATTCACATGTGAATAATGCTGTATAATAGACTGTGTTTATATTATTCGCATGTGAATAATGCTGTATAATAGACTGTATTTATATTATTCTCATGTGAACAATGTGTATAATAGAATGTATTTATATTATTCACATGTGAATAATGCTGTATAATAGACTGTATTTATATTATTCTCATGTGAATAATGCTGTATAATAGACTGTATTTATATTATTCACATGTGAATAATGCTGTATAATAGACTGTGTTTATATTATTCACATGTGAATAATGCTGTACAATAGACTGTATTTATACTATTCACATGTGAATAATGCTGTATAATAGACTGTATTTATATTATTCACATGTGAATAATGCTGTATAATAGACTGTGTTTATATTATTCACATGTGAATAATGCTGTATAATAGACTGTGTTTATATTATTCACATGTGAATAATGCTGTATAATAGACTGTATTTATATTATTCACATGTGAATAATGCTGTATAATAGACTGTGTTTATATTATTCACATGTGAATAATTGTGTATAATAGACCGTATTTATATTATTCACATGTGAATAATGCTGTATAATAGACTGTATTTATATTATTCACATGTGAATAATGCTTTATAATAGACTGTGTTTATATTATTCACATGTAAAACATACCTAAGTGTTTATTGTTTATTGTGAGCGAACTGTGGTGCTGAATTTCCCCCAGGGATCAATAAAGTACTTTCTATTCTATTCTATCCCATGGGTCTTTTTCAGAAAGGGTCAGTCGTCTGAAAAGAGTAAATGATTGAGCCATGCATTTTTTTTCTATTTTCTTGGACACTGTGGAAGTCGCTTCCTAGCGGTACCACTGACATATACGTCACAGGAGCCAGGCGTGCCAAGTTGAACAGCGTTTTAATGTACATATATTTATCAAAGTCTTTCTCCAGCAGAACGTGACTTTTCAGTCACGTCCGTATCCTCTCTCCCCTCCTGCTCCCGGCCGCTTACTGTTAAAGGCAACAGATGATTAGATTAACACGTACCACCTGTGAAATCTAATCACCTGCCAGCTGTGTCTCGCCGTCAGCACTGCCACCCCCCCCGTCTGATGGTGCTCTTATCCGCACCATGGACAGAGGCGGTGACATTTGCTCCTGCAGGCAGCGCTGGCAACATCTCCCTCCACAGACACATTTACAAAAGGTAAAACCATCTTTCGTTTAGAATGGAAGGTCATTCACGCAGTATTTTGTGAAGAAGCGTGACTCGTAAATAAACACAAATGACTTTTTTTTGTTGAAGTTTCATTTTAAAGGGGAACCACACTTTTGTGTAATTTTGCCTATTATTCACAACGTGTATGTGAGACAAGAACACCTGTTTGAAAGTTTTACTTGCCCTAGTTGTTTGTGATTCGTATTACTGTGTGGAGACCAGATCGCTTTTGCCTCGCATCTGACCGCTGATTGGTCAGCTGCTGCATTAACTCAAGTCAAGTGACTTTATTTGTACCCGAAGGTTGATTTGTTTTGGAGTGTCAAATACAAGAGAATGACATATCCATATGCATATATTCTAGAATAAACAAAGGCATTTCCACAAAACAGATCACAACATGACAGACATGACAAAGTACTCAACAGACTGCCTGGGACCAGGACCAAGAAAAGTAAGAAAGAAAAAGTCACATGAACAATAAAAAGAGTAAAAGTTAGTAAAATATATTAGGCTAAAACTACCATGAATTAATAAGGAGATCAAAATAAATAAATAAATACAAATGTGCAATATGGATATAGTTTGTTTAAAAGAATAACTGCGGCTGGAGCAAAGCTATACTAAGATGTTATGCATCTTGGGATCCTAAGCCTTCGATCAGACGGGAGGAGCTGGAACTCACCATAAAGAGGGTGGGAGATCTCTGCTCTAATTGACTTGGCAACCCGCTGTACCTGCCGAGTGTACAGGGACTCCAAACTCAGCTGAGGCTCATCAATAAGTCGATTTAAACCACTTGATTATTTGCTGTTATATGCTGTCAATCATGTCACGTTGACAAGAATGCAGCCCCAGAAAGCCAACCAATGAGCTTGTGCACGGTCTGAAGGGACAATATTTAGCCTGAGTGGCCATTTTCCACCTGTCGCTAGTGTTTGACTTGTCTTCATTCAATAGCGTAACATTAAAAAAAAAGTGCAGGTGAAAAAAAAAAAGTGCTTTGTTGTAAAGTAGAGGAGACATGTTTCCCCTGACCTCCCAAATGATGTCCATGATCTTAAGAAAATATTGGGATCAGCTGAAGTGAAGAGACGGCTGGGACTTATTTAATACAGACAAAATAAAAACACATTGTACAAAACCCAAACCATTGAAATTGGCACATTGTAATTCGTAAATAAAAACAGAATACAATGATTTGCAGATCCTTTTCAACTTAAATTCAATTGAGTAGACTGCAAAGACAAGATATTTAATGTTCGAACTGACAAACTTATTTTTTTGTGCAAATAATCGTTAACTTAGAATTTAATGGCAGCAACACATTGCAAAAAAGTTGGCACACTGTGTTACATGGCCTTTCGTTCCAATTTTTGAAGCTTTTCAGGTGGAATTCTTTCCCATTCTTGCTTAATGTGCAGCTTAAGTTGTTCAAAAGTCCGGGGTCTCCCTTGTGGTATTTTAGGCTTCATAATGCGCCACACATTTTCAATGGGAGATAGATCTGGACTACAGGCAGGCCAGTCTAGTACCCGCACTCTTTTACTATGAAGCCACGCTGTTGTAACACGTGCAGAATGTGGATTGGCATTGACTTCCTGAAATAAGCAGGGGCGTCCATGATAACGTTGCTTGGATGGCAACTTATGTTGCTCCAAAACCTGTATGTACCTTTCAGCATTAATGGTGCCTTCACAGATGTGTAAATTACCCATGTCTTGGGCACTAATACACCCCCATACCATCACAGATGCTGGCTTTTCAACTTTGCGCCTGTAATAATCCGATGATTCTTTTCCTCTTTGTTCCGGAGGACACAACGTCCACAGTTTCCTAAAACAATTTGAAATGTGGACTCGTCAGACCGCAGAACACGTTTTCCACTTTGCATCAGTCCATCTTAGATGAGCTCGGGCCCAGCGAAGCTGGCGGCGTTTCTGGGTGTTGTTGATAAATGGCTTTCGCTTTGCATAGTACAGTTTTAACTTGCACTTACAGATGTAGCGACCAACTGTAGTTACTGACAGTGGTTTTCTAAAGTATTCCTGAGCCCATGTGGTGATATCCTTTACACACTGATATCGCTTTTTGATGCAGTACCACCTGAGGGATCGAAGGTCCGTAATATCATCGCTTACGTGCAGTGATTTCTCCAGATTCTCTGAACCTTTTGATGATATTACAGACCGTAGATGGTGAAATCCCTAGATTCCTTCTAATAGCATGTTGAGAAATGTTGCTCTTAAACTGTTGGACAATTTGCTGACGCATTTGTTCACAAAGTGGTGACCCCTCGCCCCATCCTTGTTTGTGAATAACTGAGCATTTCATGGAAGCTGCTTTTATACCCAATCAGGGCACCCACTTGTTCCCAATTAGCCTGTTCATCTGTGGGATGTTCCGAATAAGTGTTTGGTGAGCATTCCTCAACGTTCTCAGTCTTTTTTGCCACTCGTGCCAGCTTTTTTGAAACAACAAATTCCGAATGAGCTAATATTTGCAAAAAATAACAAAGTTTTCCAGTTCAAACGTTAAATTTCTTGTCTTTGCAGTCTATTCAATTGAATATGAGTTGAAAAGGATTTGCAAATCATTGTATTCTGTTTTTATTTACGATTTACACAACGTGCCAACTTCACCGGTTTGGGGTTTTGTCATTTCAATGGGCAGGGTTTATTTGAGATGCAAGTGTTTTGAGTTACGAGCTCGGTCGTGGAACGCAATGTGCTCTCAAGGTGAGGCACGACTGTATGGTCATTGCTGCAGTATCAGTTTCTGATTAAAGCAGCTCTTCTGGTTTTCCTCCAGATGATTATGATTTTGACTTGTGAAGAATTACCGTAATCGCAAAAGTCATCAGCTCTGGACTCCATGCAAAAAAAAAAAAAAACTTGATTGTTTTTTCTCATTTAAACCTGCTCTTCCAGTGTCAGGGTCAGTCTGTGGAGAATGATCCAAATGACCTTTTACATCTGCTGCACTGCATGTCAGAATAATAAAAGGCCGAGATCGGTATAGAAAACATCAAAGCAATCAAGCGTCACCTGAACTTTTAGACGGTAATACCACTAAACCATGTTGTCACCAAGCAAAGAGCTGAAACACACAAACGTAATCATTGTCACTCTACAGTGGGACTCCTCTTGAAATTGGACAGCGCCTGAGGAAAGCGCCGTCGTAAAAATGATCGAACGGCGGTACGGGTTAGCGCAACAAAACAGCAACATTCACATCAAAGTGCCACCAGGCAGAGGTGCTAACAAAAACCAGAGGAGGGGGGAAAAAACGTACAAGACTTATGTCACCACATTTTCAACCCAAGCACTAAAAGTGAACACACAAACATCGTCATCATTTAAATGTGTTATTAAATTTGTCATGTAAAAGTACATCTAATTACTTAACTTTAAATCGACTTTGAATATGACCAATGTATGATCCTGTAATGACTTGGTATCGGATTCATACCCAAATGTGTGGTATCATCCAAAACTAATGTAAAGCATCCAAACAACAGAAGAATAAGTGCTTATGACATTTTAACAGAAGTGTAGATAGAACATGTTAAAAGAGAAAGTAAGCAGATATTAACAGTAAATGAACAAGTAGATTAATAATTCATTTTCTACCACTTGCCCTTAATAATGTTGACAAAATAATAGAATGGAAAATGACACAATATGTAACTGCATATGCCAGCTGCTAAATTAGGAAACGTTGTTTGCTTACTTAATACTAAAAGACAAGTTGTCTTGTATGTTCACTATTAGAGATATCCGATAAAATCGGCAGGTCGATATTATCGGCCGATAAATGCATTAAAAATTTAATATCGGAAATTATCGGTATCGGTTTCAAAAAGTAAAATTAAAGGGGAACTTTATCACAATTTCAGGATTGTTATAACCATTAAAAATCAGTTCCCGGTGGCTTATTATATTTTTCGAAGTTTTTTTCAAAATTTTACCCATCACGCAATAGCCCTAAAAAAAGCTTCACAGTGCCTGATTTTAACCACCCGTCAATTTTCCTGTGACGTCACATAGTGAAGCCAACACAAACAAACATGGCGGAAAGAACAGCAAGCTATAGCGACATTAGCTCGGATTCAGACTCGGATTTCAGCGGCTTAAGCGATTCAACAGATTACGAATGTATTGAAATGGATGGTTGTAGTGTGGAGGCAGGTAGCGAAAACGAAATTGAAGAAGAAACTGAAGCTATTGAGCCATATCGGTTTGAACCGTATGTAAAGCGAAACCGACGAAAACAACATGACAGCCAGCGACACGGGAGAAAGCGAGGACGAATTCGGCGATCACCTTCTAACCAACGATTGGTATGTGTTTGTTTGGCATTAAAGGAAACTAACAACTATGAACTAGGTTTACAACATATGAAATACATTTGGCAACAACATGCACTTTGAGAGTGCAGACAGCCCAATTTTCATCAATTAATATATTCTGTAGACATACCCTCAAGTCAGCAGGCCAGGGAAGCTAGGGTCGATATTCTTCTCTTGATCATCTTCGGGACGGTGTGAGCCAAGACATCCAGGGGGGTTTAGCTCGCTCGTCTGCGGGAACAAACTGCCGCCATTGCTTGCCGTGCTAGCGAGGTCCTTTGTCCCTGAATTGCTCACACACTCCGGCAGATTCAATGGGGGTCTGGCGGCAGATTTCTTTGACTTTATTGTTGGAAATGCATCTGCTTTGAGTGTCGCAGGATATCCACACATTCTTGCCTTCTCTGTCGTAGCATAGCTTTCGTCGGTAAAGTATGCGGAACAAACGTCCAATGTCTTGCCACTTTCGCATCTTTGGGCCACTGGTGCAACTTGAATCCGTCCCTGTTCGTGTTGTTACACCCTCCGACAACACACCGACGAGGCATGATGTCTCCAAGGTACGGAAAACAGTCGAAAAAACGGAAAATAACAGAGCTGATTTGACTCGGTGTTTGAGGAAATGGCGGATTGCTTCCCGATGCGACGTCACGTTGTGACGTCATCGCTCCGAGAGCGAATATTAGAAAGGCGTTTGATTCGCCAAAATTCACCCATTTAGAGTTCGGAAATCGGTTAAAAAAATATATGGTCTTTTTTCTGCAACATCAAGGTATATATTGACGCTTACATAGGTCTGGTGATAATGTTCCCCTTTAATGACTTTTTAAAACGCCGTTGTACGGAGCGGTACGTATCCGGTAAAACACGGACGTAGGCTAGTATACTCTGGACTGAAGCTGTGTGCCTTCATTGTTTTTGTAGCTGTTGTTTTGAGGCATGTTTAAAAGAAACTAAAAAAAAGTGCACTTTGTGAAAGTCAAGGTTTAGTATTTCCCATAGTTGTAGTGGGTATTAGGTTTATCTCAGGGTGAGCATGTCCCAAATTCCAAGCTGCTGTTTTGAAGCATGTTAAAAAAAATAATGCTCCTTTGTGACTACAATAATAAATATGGCAGTGCAATGTTGGCATTGTTTTCCATAACTGGAGTTGAAGTTGTTCTCTTATTTTGGAAAACCTTGTTTTTTATTGATTGATTGAAACTTGTATTAGTAGATTGCACAGTACAGTACATCATACTTGCCAACCCTCCCGATTTTCCCGGGAGACTCCCGAATTTCAATGCCCATCCCGAAAATCTCCCGGGGAAACCATTCTCCCGAATTGCTCCCGATTTCCACCTGGACAAAAATTTTGGGGACACTGCCTTTAGCGTCATCTACAACCTGTCGTCACAGCGTGCCGACCCAGTCACATAATATATGCAGTTTTACACACACACATGAGTGACTGCAAGGCATACTTGATCAACAGCCATACGGGTCACACTGAGGGTGGCCGTATAAACAACTTTAACACTGTTACAAATATGCGCCACACTGTGAACCCACACCAAACAAGAATGACAAACACATTTCGGGAGAACATCCGCACCGTAACACAACATAAACACAACAGAACAAATACCCAGAATCCCTTGCAGCACTAACTCTTCCGGGACACTACAATATACACCCCTCCCGAAAATCTCCCGATTTCCACCTGATCAAAAATTTTGGGGACACTGCCTTTAGCGTCATCTACAACCTGTCGTCACAGCGTGCCGACCCAGTCACATAATATATGCAGTTTTACACACACACATGAGTGACTGCAAGGCATACTTGATCAACAGCCATACGGGTCACACTGAGGGTGGCCGTATAAACAACTTTAACACTGTTACAAATATGCGCCACACTGTGAACCCACACCAAACAAGAATGACAAACACATTTCGGGAGAACATCCGCACCGTAACACAACATAAACACAACAGAACAAATACCCAGAATCCCTTGCAGCACTAACTCTTCCGGGACACTACAATATACACCCCCCGCTACCACCAAACCCCCCCCCCCCATCTCCCGAAATCGGAGGTCTCAAGGTTGGCAAGTATGCAGTACATATTCCGTACAATTGACCACTAAATGGTAACACCCGAATAAGTTTTTTAACTTGTTTAAGTCGGGGTCCACGTTAATCAATTCATGGTAAAGTTACATTGTTTAATGCATCCAGCGGGGCATCACAGCAAAATTAGGCATAATAATGTGTTAATTCCACGACTGTATATATCGGTTGATATCTCAATTGGTAATTAAGAGTTGGACAATATCGGAATATCGGATATCGGCAAAAAAGCCATTATCGGACATTTCTATTCACTATTTGATTTAAGGACAAACTTGCAATAAGAAACATATGTTTAATGTACCCTAAGATTTTTTGTTAAAATAAAGCCAATAATGCAACACTTTGTGGTCCCCTTTAATTATAAAAAAAAGGATCGAAATATACCGAAAAGCATTGACATACATTTTGGTACCGGTACCAAAATATTGGTATTGGGACAACACCTTCCAAACATGCTAAATATAGACGCAAAAACAACGTCCTCAAACAGTTGGAAGGTTGATTAATCACGTTGCGGGTACTAAATGATTATATTTAGTACCCGGACCACCTGCTCCCAGTGCCACCCACACTGGTTTAAATGTAACTTAGATATTGGGTTTAACTATGTAAAAGCGCTTTGAGTCACTAGAGAAAAGCGCTATATAAATATAATTCACACACTCACAAATATAATTCACATATTTGCATCTCCTCCTCCCAGTATTGTGGGCAATCTAATAATCATCAAGAGTCAAGCGTTTCACCTAGAAAAGCCAAACATTCACTTTTTAGGTGAGAAACAGCAGATATGCTTAACAGCCCTAGAGTTATTTCCCTGAGGATACAGTGAAATGTGCCTGACCTCAGTCCAAACACACAAACGCAGTACGGGCATCTCTTGACACATAAACACGGAGACCAAAAAAAAGCCATTTGAATGTAGTTTAGTCGGATTTATTTAGAGAGCACAAATAAAAGCTCTGATTTACAAAGAGATTAGGTGTAGCATTAATTGATTGATAATTACATTCCAATCACAACGGGATGACTCGTCAAACATAAGCAAAGACATAAACAAGAAGATACGGATAGAGTTGTGTAAGCATAGGAAATCCGGAGAGAAATATCATTGAAAAACTTTTTGAGGGTAATAAGTTATTTTATTTTTTTGCTTTTAGTGTGTATTTTTTTTCTTGCAAATATATTTTATTGAATTTTACAGTTAAAATCACATTTGACGATCATACTTTGCTCACTCAGACCCTTCATACGTGCACACATCCAGTCATCCACACTCATATGCACGCTTGAGGTGAGAGGTGCACTTGGGCTTTAAAGGCCTACTGAAATGCGATTTTCTTATTTAAACGGGGATAGCAGGTCCATTCTATGTATCGTACTTGATCATTTCGCGATATTGCCATATTTTTGCTGAAAGGATTTAGTAGAGAACATCGACGATAAAGTTTGCAACTTTTGGTCGCTGATAAAAAAGCCTTGCCTCTACCGGAAGTAGCAGACGAGTAGCGTGACGTCACAGGTTGTGGAGCTCCTCACATCTGCACATTGTTTACAATCATTGCCAAGAGCAGCGAGAGCGATTCGGAACGAGAAAGCGACGATTTCCCCATTAATTTGAGCGAGGATGAAAGATTTGTGGATGAGGAAAGTGAGAGTGAAGGACTAGAGGGCAGTGAGAGAGATTCAGATAGGGAAGATGCTGGGAGAGGCGGGTGGGACCTGATATTCAGCTGGGAATGACTAAAACAGTAAATAAACACAAGACATATATATACTCTATTAGCCACAACACAACCAGGCTTATATTTAATATGCCACAAATTAATCCCGCATAACAAACACCTCCCCCCTCCCGTCCATATAACCCGCCAATACAACTCAAGCACCTGCACAACACACTCAATCCCACAGCCCAAAGTACCGTTCACCTCCCCAAAGTTCATACAGCACATATATTTCCCCAAAGTCCCCAAAGTTACGTACGTGACATGCACATAGCGGCACGCACGTACGGGCAAGCGATCAAATGTTTGGAAGCCGCAGCTGCATGCGTACTCGCGGTACCGCGTCTGCGTATCCAACTCAAAGTCCTCCTGGTAAGAGTCTCTGTTGTCCCAGTTCTCCACAGGCCAATGGTGAAGCTTGACTGTCATCTTTCGGGAATGTAAACAATGAAACACCGGCTGTGTTATCCGGCACAATAGTCAGGGGGTGCATTCTACGGCGGGGGTGTGTTATCCGGCACAACACCTGCTGCAATACACCGCTTCCCACCTACAGCTTTCTTCTTTGCTGTCTCCATTGTTCATTGAACAAATTGCAAAACATTCACCAACACAGATGTCCAGAACACTGTGGAATTTTGCGATGAAAACAGACGACTTAATAGCTGGCCACCATGCTGTCCCAAAATGTCCTCTACGATCCGTGACGTCACGCGCAGGCGTCATCATACCGAGACGTTTTCAGCAGGATATTTCGCGCGAAATTTAAAATTGCACTTTAGTAAGCTAACCCGTATGTGTTGCAATGTTAAGATTTCATCATTGATATATAAACTATCAGACTGCGTGGTCGGTAGTAGTGGGTTTCAGTAGGCCTTTAACAACTCAAGGTTTACAGTACAGACATTATTAGGAAAAGTACCCAGATATTGTAGATATCCATCCATCCTGCACTGACTCAGGATCAGCAGACGATCCAGACCATAGCAAGATGAATGAATATTCCTTGGCATCAAGGATCCTCAGCAAGTGATCACGAGATCACCTCCCAGGGACCTGGCCACCGTTCACACTGAAAAAAGAAAAAGAAAGTCACATTTTCGTGGCTAGATCAGATGCAAAAAAAAATTAATTTAAATTAAAACATTTTTAAAAATCACAAAAAAATCCAAGTAAACCGCAACAAAACCCTATCAATACAATACAAAAAATAATAACAATAATAAAAAAGGAATAAAACTAAAAAATATATATTAATCTATTTTTTTTATTTTTTCCCCCCTTTTTAAAACAGTAAAAAACTGTAAACAAATTAGGGCAAAAGTGATAGATGACGGTTGAAGAAGACTGAATGGCCCTTGAGATGAGTTATAAATTGAATGAAGCGTAAAGGGATCAAGCTCTTCCAATAAGTAATGCAAATTTATGATTAATAAATAAGAAATAGGAGTTGGTGCTAGGGTGTGAATGGTGTATTAGAGTGTGGCTTAAACCTGACAGAGTGAAATGACCCCAGGCTGTATTTACAAGTAAGAGGTGCAAGAGCATGGTGCAGAGAGAATTACTTTTTGGAGAGGGTAGAAGGAAACCAGGCTAATCCATCAGGATCCGACCGTTAAGCCCCAGACAGATTTGATTAAAGAAAAAAATAATTACATCTGCCAAAACAATAAAAGACAGCAAAGAGCACGAACACTCAACTACTCAAAGTTGACACGTGAGCAAATATTTGAAGAGGGGAGCACAAAGTGGAAGTCCGTCATTGTTTTTTTGCCCACATTGCCCCCTGAAGAACATGCACGGGTGTAAAATGCATGCATGGCAATTGGGATTTCATGGATGAAAATGCAAGGCGAGCGCCTTCGACAGAAAACAAATGCACCTCGCCGGGCTTGTTAAGCGTTGAAAATGTCTTCCTCGACCTGAACCGAAGTAGAATGTTAATAGGTTTCAAATTAACATTGTTTAGTTGTCCAAATACTTCTAAGCCTTTCCACACAGCCGCTCCAGCTGTGCAAATATGAACAATTTACCCGTAGGGAGTATAATTTTCATATCATGCAAGAGCCCTATGGCAGACATAGACAGACAAGCGGATAAAGTTCAGACCTTGGAAATAAAATATGTAGGGGGGGACACCTAATCTGTCAGTCTCGAGCCCCGTACGTGCACCCTGAAGAAGAGAAGAGCTCTAATCTTTTCCAGAGGTAGCCTTCAGATTTAATCGGAATGTATATTTGTATAATTTATATATGCTTATTTTGAAACAGTATGTAAGAGAAAACAAAACTTAAAAATAATGTCCATCTACGTACTACAGTAGAACCTCAATTTACGAATGTATCTGGTTCCTGAACAGTGTTTGTAAATAGACAGTATTGTACTGTTTATTGAAGCAAATGTCCCCATAAGAAACAACGTAAACATGAATAATGGGTTCCAGCCCTGACAAAAGTCCATATTTTGGTAAAAGTTTGTACACTTTGAGCACAATATAAAGAACCATAGAGTACTGTATATCAAACAAACATAACAAGGGCACCGACTTTCTCTTTAATAACAAGCCAAAACAAAAACACTATGCCGACACACTGTCACTAGACACTAAGAAAAAATCCCGATTTTTTCACTCTTAGAAAAAATCCAGACTTTTTGACATTTAGAAAACCCTCTGACTTTTTGACAGAAAAAATCCCAACTTTTTGACACTTGGAGAAAAAAATCCCAATTTTTTGACACTGAGAAAAAATCCAGATTTTTTGACACTGAGAAAAAATCCCGATTTTTTGACAGAAGAATTCCCAACTTTTTGTCATTTAGAAAAAAAAAAAACTTTTTGCAGAAAATCCCAACTTTTTGACATTTAGAAAAAAATCCCAATTTTTTTTACACTGAGAAAGAATCCCGATTTTTTGACACTGAGAAAAAAAATCCCGACTTTTTGACACTTGGAAAAAATCCCGATTTTTTCACACTTGGAAAAAATCCCGATTTTTTGACACTTGGAAAAAAATCCAGGTTTTTGACACTTGGAAAAAATACAGATTTTTTGACACTTGGAAATAAATCAGAAAAAAATCCCAATTTTTTACAGAAAAAATAAAAAAATGTTGACACCTAGAAAAAATCCCGACTTTTTGACAGAATTCCCAATTTTATGACATTTACAAAAAAATCCCGATTTTTTGACAGAAAAAATCCCAATTTTTTTACCCTGAGAAAAAAATAAAAAATTAAAAAAATATAAAAAATTAAAAAATAAAAATCCAGACTTTTTGACACTTGGAAAAAATCCCGATTTTTTGACACTTGGAAAAAATCTCGATTTTTTTGACACTTGGAAAAAAATCCAGATTTTTCGCCAGAAGAAATCCAGATTTTTTTGCCAGAATTTTTTTTTTTTTTGACAGAAAAAAAATCCAGATTTTTTGACACTTAGAAAAAATCCAGACTTTTTGACACTTAGAAAAAATCCCAATTTTTTGACACTTGGAAAAAAATCCCGTTTTTTGACATTTAGAAAAAAATCCAGATTTTCTGACACTTAGAAAAATCCCAACTTTTTGACACTTAGAAAAAATAGTTTTGACACTTAGATAGCCCTGTGGTGCATTTACAGTTTGAAATCACCAAACTCTTTAACATTAACAGCCAGGTTACAATAATTAGGAATAAACCATTCAATCCACTTCACCTTGTTGGTTAATCTTCTTGGTGTGCAGCAGAAGAAAGGGGGAAAGAGAGAAGGACATTCCGACAACACTGTGGATACTTTCTGAATTTCCCCATAAGAAACAACGCAAACAGGAATAATGGGTTCCAGTCCGACAAAAGTCCATATTTTGGTAAAAGTTTGTCCACTTTCAGCACAATATAAAGAACCATCGAGTACTGTATATCAAACAAACATAACAAGGGCACCAACTTTTTTGTTAATAACAAGCCAGAACAAAAACGAGACACCATGTCGACACACTGTCACTAGCCCTGTGGTGCATTAACAGTCTGAAATTACAAAACTCTCTAACATTAACAGCCAGGTTACAATAATTAGGAATAAACAATTCAATCCACTTCACCTTGTTGTTTAATCTTCTTGGTGTGCAGCAGAAGAAAGGGGGAAAGAGAGAAGGACATTTCGACAACACTGTGGATACTTTCTGAATTTCCCCATAAGAAACAACGCAAACAGGAATAATGGGTTCCAGTCCGACAAAAGTCCATATTTTGGTAAAAGTTTGTCCACTTTCAGCACAATATAAAGAACCATCGAGTACTGTATATCAAACAAACATAACAAGGGCACCAACTTTTTTGTTAATAACAAGCCAGAACAAAAACGAGACACCATGTCGACACACTGTCACTAGCCCTGTGGTGCATTAACAGTCTGAAATTACAAAACTCTCTAACATTAACAGCCAGGTTACAATAATTAGGAATAAACAATTCAATCCACTTCACCTTGTTGTTTAATCTTCTTGGTGTGCAGCAGAAGAAAAGGAGAGGAGAGAGAAGGAATTGTCGACAACTCTGTGGATACTTTCTGGATGTTTTAAACCACTAATCACTTGTCCATTGCTAATATAGAAATAGAAAAACTAGGAAAACAGGTGTAAAAAGGCTAAAAACACTTAAAAGCACAGAAAGTAGCAATTAGCACAGTAGCTAACCTCAGCTGACTGAATGAACACGGGAGATCGATCGGCCCGACGACAATGGGTGTGCTGCTGGGCACCAAATGGCTGCACTACCAGGCACACAATGGGTGGATGAAATGTTTGTATGCTGAGGTTCGTACACCAAAGCATATTTCATCTAATGACGGGTTCTTAACTTGAAGTTCCACTGTATTTTCAAGTGTTGAGTGATTATACAAACACAACAGTGGGTTAGGCGCCCTGTGTGGTGACGTCATGCGTGCCCACAGGCATCGATAAGAGAATCTTCAACAAAACTCAGGAATCAAAACCCTGGGAGCCGATTCTTAACAAGAACCGGTTTTCAATTCCCATCCCTAATGGAGACAGTTATTTATGTATGTTGTGGAACATGCAGCACACACCTATAATCTGCACCACCTTTTCTGGGCTACAGAAGGGGGATCTAGAGACAGAACATATATTGTCGTGCTAAAGATGCTTTTTGCGATAGTGCGCTTTAATGATCCAGACACAAGAAAATGCATGTTGCAAAAAGTGGGAAAAAAAGGTACGCTATTTGAAGGAAATGCCAGCAGACACCAAAACAAATCAATTGAATTCATTTCATCAGGTTGGCGCAAGCAAAACTTGAAGTGTGACCTCAGGTGTAGAGCAGGTAGAAATATCTAATGAGAGTAAGTGCAGCTCGGAGAACTTATGCAGCTAGGAAATACACAAAAATGTCTCTACTGTCCAAAGGAACAGGGCTGACATAGATAAGCATCCTGATTGGCAACCGGGGACAGGAGGGTCCTGATTGCCAATCAGTAACATGGGAGGCTGGCAGCGCTCAGGAGTGGAAACAGAAAAACCAGAGCGCCGGAATTGAAATAACACTGGGTACAAGATGAACGCAAGTCCTAAACTGTCCTGGAGATTCAATCACACACTAGTGTGGCCAATCAGCCTATCCCCAGGTGCATGTCTTTGGAGGTGGGAGGAACCTGGAGTACCTGGAGTTAACCCACGCAGTCACGGGGAGAACATGAAAACTCCTTCAGCCTAGGGCTAATTTCTCACTGTGAGGCACTAACCACTGCGCCTGTAAAGTCCAAATAAAAGGATGCCGGTAAAATTAAACGGTTCCGCTACAGTAAGCAGTGGGGTCCTTCCACAAGCAGACCCACTGTCTTCATTAAGAATGTTATTTTGTACTTGTTTTAAGTTGTGCTGTATGTTATAATACTCTTCCTCTGTATGTATGTGTTTTGATACTTACACTACTATATGCTTCCTGTGCATTTATTCTTGATAGACACTTATGTTACTGCTTTACTTGTGGAGAGGACATGGCTCTGATTTGAAAATAAACAGATTACAAAACCCAAAACCAGTGAAGTTGGCTCGTTGTGTAAATCGTAAATAAACACAGATTACAATGATTTGCTAATCCTTTTCAACCTATATTCAATTGAATAGACTGCCAAGACAAGATACTTATTGTTCGAACTGGAAAACTTTATTTTTTGGGAATATTAGCTCATGAAGAATGCTCATCAAACACTTATTTGGAACATCCCACAGGTGACCATGGCTAATTGGGAACAGGTGGGTGCCATGATTGGGTATAATAGCAGCTTCCATGAAATTCTCAAGTCATTCACAAACACGGATGGGGGGCGGGTCACCACTTTGTGAACAAATGCGTGAGCAAATTGTTTAAGAACAACATTTCTCAACCATCTATAGCAAGGAATTTAGGGATTTCACCATCTACGGTCTGTACTATCATCAAAAGGTTCAAAGAATCTGGAGAAATCACTGTACGTAAGCAGCAAGGCTGAAAACCAACATTGAATGCCTGTGACCTTCGATCCCTTAAGCGATACTGCATCAAAAACCGACATCGGTGTGTAAAGGATATCACCACATGGGCTCACCCAGAAACCCCGCTGGCTTCGCTGGGCCCGAGCTCATCTAAGATGGACTGATGCAAAGTGTAAAAATGTTCTGCGGTCTGACGATTCCACATTTCAAATTGTTTTTGGAAACTGTGGACGTTGTGTCCTCCGTGCCAAAGTGGAAAAAAAACATATGGATTGTTCTAGGCGCAAAATTCAAAAGCCAGCATCAGGCATGGGTAACTTACACATCTGTGAAGGCACCATTAATGCTGAAAGGTACATACAGGTTTTGGAGCAACATATGTTGCCATCCAAGCAACGTTACCATGGACGCCCCTGCTTATTTCAGCAAGACAATGCCAAGCCACGTGTTACAACAGCCTGGCTTTATAGTAAAAGAGTGCGGGTACTAGACTGGCCTGCCTGTAGTCCAGACCTGTCTCCCGTTGAAAATGTGCGGCGCATTATGAAGCCTAAAATACCACAACGGAGACCCCGGACTGTTGAACAACTTAAGCTGTACATCAAGCAAGAATGGGAAAGAATTCCACCTGAAAAGCTTCAAAAATTGGTCTCCTCAGTTTCCAAACGTTTACTGAGTGTTGTTGAAAGGAAAGGCCATGTAACACAGTGGTAAAAATGCCCCTGTGCCAACTTGTTTGCAATGTGTTGCTGCCATTAAATTCTAAGTTATTGAATATTTGCAAAAAAAAAAAAAGTTTCTCAGTGGGAACATTAAATATGTTGTCTTTGCAGTCTATTCAATTGAATATAAGTTGAAAAGGATTTGCAAATCCTTGTATTCTGTTTTTATTTACGTTTTACACAACGTGCCAACTTCACTGGTTTTGTACGATGTAACGCTTTCTCAACATATCAACAGCTTCTTCAGATGTACCAAACGTGGCCATTTAGCAGAATAAAGTAATACAGTATGAGGTTGAATCGCTTCTCTTGCATCTCAGAAAAGAATAGAAAATGATTTTGTTAAAAAGTCTTCATATCATATTGAAGCAATTTAAATCCACAATTTGTTTAATGAGATCAGCCCGGCTGTTATTACGTCCCGATCTGCAACGCCAATTAACTTCTTATCTCCTTTCTCACGTGTTATCAGTTATTACTCGACCCTCAATAGTGGCCCATAGCTCAGACGCTTCCCAGGGGCCCCACGGGGGGCCGTCAGGTCCGATCAGGCCTGACGGACAGCAGGCAGCAATCGCAGGGTCGCTCGGTGGTGCTGCTCCTACCCCGTCCTGGTAACACCACCTCCCTTATCAAAATCACAGCGCGACGCGGAGCTGCTAACCAACTCACCTGATAACGCTGAGTCAGAACAAACTGAGGAAAGACAAGGCGGATAGTAAAATATGGAAAGGAAAAGACGCATCAAAGTGAAAGATAAACCCAAAGGGATTTCCGTGTACTCAGTGAAGCAATCAGCACCAGGTGGTAACAGTGCCAGTGCATTAACTTTCGACGACATTCTGTGTCCCTGCAGACCAGTGGTGGGCTGTCTCTGCTGGCCTAACATAACCGGAAATCATGATCATAAATAAGATAAAAGTCATTTTTAATTTACTTTCCCTAAATATCTAAAAGTATTCATATTCTCTTCATGTCATTTTATGCTCCTTCCAGTGTTTTTATCCAATCAGAATTCAGCTAACTTATGTTGCCATGCTGTACCAAATCTGCCCGGGGCCTTCAGAATCAACAATCAAGGCGTCTGTGCACTTTAAGTGAACGGGGACATACAGTTGATAGATAATTGCGATTGTCAATCAGATCACTAGTTGTTGTCAGTAAAGCCTTCTAGACCAGTGTTTTTCAACCTTTTTTGAGCCAAGGCACATTTTTTGCGTTGAAAAAATCCGGAAGCACACCACCAGCAGAAATCATAAAAAAACGAAACTCAGTTGACAGTAAAAAGTCGTTGTCGCAATTGTTGGATATGACTTTAAACCAAAACCAACCATGCATCACTATAGCTCTTGTCTCAAAGTAGGTGTACTGTCACGACCTGTCCCATCACCTGAGTTTTTTGCTGTCTTCCTGTGTGTAGTGTTTTAGTTCTTGTCTTGCGCTCCTATATTGGTGTTTTTTCTTTTTTGGGGGTATTTTCCTGTAGCAGTTTCATGTCTTCCTTTTGAGCGATATTTCCCGCATCTACTTTGTTTTAGCAATCAAGAATATTTCAGTTATTTTTATCCTTCTTTGTGTGGACATTGTTGATGGTCATATCATGTTCGGATGTACATTGTGGACGCCGTCTTTGCTCCACAGTAAGTCTTTGCTGTCGTCCAGCATTCTGTTTTTGTTTACTTTGTAGCCAGTTCAGTTTTTGTTTCGTTCTGCATAGCCTTCCTTAAGCTTCAATGCCTTTTCTTAGGGACTCTCACCTTTTGTTTATTGTTGGTTTAAGCATTAGACACCTTTTTACCTGCACGCTGCCTCCCGCTGTTTCCGACATCTACGAAGCAATTAGCTACCGGCTGCCACCTACTGATATGGAAGAGTATTACACAGTTACTCTGCCGAGCTCTAGACAGAATCGACACTCAACAACAACACATAATTTGCAGACTATAATTACTGGTTTGCAAAAAATATTTTTAACCCAAATAGGTGAAATTACATAATCTCCCAAGGCACACCAGACTGTATCTCACGGCACACTAGTGTGCCGCGGCACAGTGGTTGAAAAACACTGTTCTAGATGGCCTCACGTTGAACGTGACATTTACGCGTCCTGTGATTGGATACTCACTGGTTTTGAGTCGCGGCGGTGCTATGCAGATCAGCAGAGCCACACCCGGGTCCGTTAGCGGATGAATTTGAGAACACATAGAGTTTAGAGAGAGTTGCGATAGCCAATCAGATCACAAGTTGTTGACAGTAGCCTATCTAGGTAGCCTAACGTTAACGAGACTGTGATTGGATACTCACTTATCATTCCAAAGTGAGTATCCAATCACTAGTTACAATTTAGCAGGAAGCGGGAAGTGTTGACCCACAAAGAAGGAGAACAAAACGTTGATTCGGTGGCAGATATATATTTGCAAGGCCATTTTCAAGAAGGATATTTAAAGAGAAACTACATCTTGTGAGACGATGTCGGCGATGAAATGGGGAAATGCCCGCCATTTCCACTCGAATCAACCGACTACGAGCGGCACCACCGGCTTATACGGCGTCGAATGGGTGCTACAAATTGTGAGTTCAAATATTTTATTTCTTTATTTTTTCACGTTTAATATGTTTTTTGCTATTTTAAATTTGACAGTGCCACATAAGATATGTTTTAATTACTGATGCGGGTTTATTGATTTTTAAATGCGCCAGAATTTTTATCTATTGTTTTGTTTTGTTTTGTTTTGAATTATTATTATTTTTCATTTTTCATTTTTTTCTGTCTTGCCTCTGGTGAGGGCGGTCACATTTTTCTGCGCTCCCTCCTTTCCCAGTTTGCTCTCTTCGTTTTTGTCTTGTCTGAACTTTTTTGAAGCCTCTTTCTTTGCGCTGTCCTCAAATGTAAACATCAGACATGGATATGATCAGCTGGATTCTGGACACAATTGACAAAGTCTTTTCGACGAGGAAAAGAGGTTCGGGGAAGCCTGGCTGATCTGATGGAACCATTGCTGCGGGGCACGTGAGAGATTCCTGGGATGAATGGAGAATCATGTGCCTCTCAGTCCTTTCCATCGAGGACGTGGAAGACATCTACCTATTTGGAACCGTGATCGCGGGGCACCTGCTGATTGGGCTGGGCATTGCTCTGGTGTATCGTCAAATTCGTAAGACGATGGCAGCCACTCAAGGGGCCCAAAGGCTGTTCATCGCAATGGAAGGTTTGGGCAGGGCTTTGGGAACACAGACTGCGGCGATTTCTGAACTGAATCGCAAGATGGATCACATCATGGAGAAGCTTGCTGAAAAGGAAAATTTAATTGAATTTGAGAGAAGCCAGCATGGACAAATAGAACAGGCAAGTCATTGTTTTTGTCTGCTCGCGGAAAACAAACATCCTAA
Source organism: Nerophis lumbriciformis (assembly GCF_033978685.3). NCBI lineage: Eukaryota > Metazoa > Chordata > Actinopteri > Syngnathiformes > Syngnathidae > Nerophis > Nerophis lumbriciformis. The sequence goes on along the minus strand of NC_084549.2, from coordinate 18,870,081 downwards.
TCTACCATTTGACTCCCTCGAATGGCCTTGACGCAAGACCAGGCTGTTCTGAAAAACACCCCAGAGGACACCTCAATGATGGACGCTTTTGACCTCCCTCCCTCCTCAACGACACCTGGAGTCGAACTTTTGCAGATCGGCCTCAGTCTATAAAAAAACTTTACATCATCACACCCAAGACAATTGGGCACACACACACCTCCCCCACCCCACGCCTTCACCACCGCTTCTTTCCCCTCGGGGTGATGGTCGGATGGCAGCGCTTCATAGCAGCGGTCGCCTTCCGGGGCCCCAACTCCCCTCCCCTCAGTTGCGAGTTTGTCGTGATTAAATCTAACATGTCTATGTGTGCATTGCTTGGAGGTTTTTTCCCACTCCAGACTAGGCCCCCTTAGGAGCCCAGTCTGGATTGTATTTTTTTACTCGTCTTTTTTCCCCAGCGTTTCACCTTTTTCCCATCTTTTACAGGGCGCCTTAAAATGGCGAACCATCAGCGTTCCTGTTCTGTAACCATGTACACTGTTTGTTTTGTCTAATCTTGAACGGGTTTGTGCTGAAAACAAAGTTTCGTTGTATTTGTGCAATGACAATAAAGACCTATCTGAATCTGAAAATAACCCCTTTTTGTACACTGTTGATGTGTTTCACTACCCAGTAGTGCGTAGATGTGTTTCTGTATAGTATTTCTCCAGCAATGGTCATGTGGTGACATCAATTGTGGTATTTTGAGAGGTAATCATTGAAGTCGGACATCACTGGAGGCCTAGGTGGGAAACGCACGGCCCGCCACTGCTGCAGATAGAGTACAATCACTGAAACATCCGCTTGTTTTGTGTACGTGTACAACAACCACACAGGACCTGTGGGGCCCTGCTGCGATGGTTGTGCAGGTCCTGAAGCCAGACACGTTTTAATGCATGAATGTTCCCAGCAGGAACCTTCCAGTAAACACTTCTCATTCTCCTGGAGCCCACCAAGGATTTGCACTCAATAGGAGATTACCCTTGCAGCCTCCTATTTAGTTAACCTTTGCTCATATTTGTATGAGACAACAGACAAAGGTGGGTAGTAACGAAGTAACTTTTTCAATGAATTGTACTTGTCAGAGCAATTTTAATGCAACATAATTTTTACTTTTACTTTAGTATTTTTGTGAAGAAGAAAAATAGTGAAAGAGTGCGAGTACTAGACTGACCTGCCTGTAGTCCAGACCTGTCTCCCATTGAAAATGTGTGGCGCATTATGAAGCCTAAAATACCACAACGGAGACCCCCGGACTGTTGAACAACTTAAGATGTACATCAAGCAAGAATGGGAAATAATTCCACCTGAAGAGCTAAGTTGAAAAGGATTTGCAAATCATTGTATTCTGTTTTTATTTACGAATTACACAACGTGCCAACTTCACTGGTTTTCTGGTTTTGTATATAACATTTCTAAAGTAACGGTTATGTTTTTTTGGGCTTCTCTATCCACCTCTACTCATAGGTCATAACATTATGTACACTCACAGAGTCTAACGAGATCTAATACAAGAGCTGTATCAAAAATGGCACCTTTTACAAAGATAATAGCATAACATTAGAAACCCATTACATGTAATGTACTAGTTCTAAACCACTGCATACTAAAACCAACATTGTTTAATTAGTACCTCACTGCAGAGATGACCATGTGTTTATTAGGTATAAAGCATATTTTTAAAATATTGATATATTTTTTACAGAAAAATCCAATTTTTTTTTACAGAAAATCCACAATCTTTGACACTGAAAAAAAATCCAGACTTTTTGACACTCAGAAAAAATCCCTATTTTTTGACACTTGGAAAAAATCCCAATTTTTTGACACTTGGAAAAAATCTAAATTTTTTGACACTTGGAAAAAAATCCAGATTTTTTGACACTTGGGAAAAAATCCAGATTTTTTGCCAGAAAAAATCCAGATTTTTTGCCAGAAAAAAATCCCAATTTTTTGACACTTAAAAATCCAGACTTTTTGACACTTGGAAAAAAATCCCGATTTTTTGACACTTAAAAAAAATCCAGATTTTTTTACATTTGAAAAACATTCTGATTTTTCAAATGAATTTTCAATTTTTTTAACAGAAAAAAATCCCACTTTTTTGACAGGAAAAAACAAAAAAATATTGACACTTAGAAATAAATCCAGACTTTTTGACATTTAGAAAAAAATCCAGACTTTTTGACACCTAGAAAGAATCCCGACTTTTTGACACAAAATTCCAATTTTTTTAACATTTACAGAACATTTTGACACTTGGAAAAAATTCAGATTTTTTGACACTTGTAAAAAATTCAGATTTTTTGACACTTGTCAAATCCCAAAAATGGGGATTTTATCTGGTAAAAAAATCTGGATTTTTTTCCAAGTGTCAAAAAATTGGGATTTTTTTGACAGAAAAAAATCCAGATTTTTTGACAGAAAAAACCCAGATTTTTTGACATGTAGAAACAAATCCAGACTTTTTGACACTTACAAAAAAATCCCAAATTTTTGACACTTACAAAAAGAAATCCCAATTTTTTGACACTGAGAAAAAAAATCTTGATTTTTTGACACTAAGAAAACAATCCCGATTTTTTGACACTGAAGATAATAGCATTACATTAGAAACCCATAATGTACATGTTCTAAACCCCTGCATACTTAAACCACCTTAATAAACATTGTTTAATTTGTACCTCACTGCAGAGATGACCAGGTGTTTATTAGGCGTAAAGCATATTTTTAAAATATTTATATATTTTATAATAATCTTCCACAGATGACAATTAATTAAAATGACGCATATATATTGTACTATTGCGTCACCAAAGTCGTTTTTTTCACTTTGGTCATAGCTGAGGTCTTTGTAGTGCCCTGCTCTTGCTGAGGTCTCATTACTTTAATTGCCTCTGTCTTATTTAATGGGATTGAAGTGAAAGCCGGAGTGTGTGAATAGCAAGCACACCGGCAGACGTAGTCTCCCAGCTCACATTTCAATAGTCCGCCACCAATCCCAACAGCAGATTATCGCAGCTTTTTGACCATTATATACACCTCCTGAATGGTCTCCATTCCCCGTTAATGGCCTCTATGCTTTTTGTGAAGCAAGCGAGTGAAAGACACCGTTGCAAAAAAAAAAAAAAAAAAGACTCAGGGTTATTTTACATTCACCACCTGAAACCTTTTCACTTCACATACAACTCTCATACACAAAGCATCTTTTGTTTGCAGAAACTTGGGTTAACTAAGACTTTTTCAAGCCTGTTTCCCATGAATTCCCATACCCTCACACACACTGTTACATACAGGATTTGTGCTGAATATACTGTATATATACTATAAACTGCTATTTATTTTTCCATTAAGAATCTATTGATACAACATGTTTTTAAAGCTTGTACCTTCTAGTACAGGGGTCGGCAACCTGTGGCTGCTCCTTGTTGTGGCTCCTTTTGCAGAGCTTTGAGATTTTATTAACACCGTAGTAGGGAGATTATGCATTTTTGAAACAGTTTCTGACTGTCTGTGAGGCCATGAATGTATGCAGGCTAAATCCTGACTGGTGATTGCATGAGCACAAGGAACACGAGGAAAAGGGAAGGAGGATGCAATGTGTGTGGGTGTGACTAGAGAGACGAGGGAGAGAGCAGAGACATATGCTTCTTGAGTGTGAGACCCAAAAAACAAGATTTTGTTTGTAGCCACATTTTGTGCTTTAATTTTACTCAGAGAACAAAAATTCAACCCATTCATTAAAAAAATATAACAACAATAAGACACGTTAGTGCCCTGTGATGAGGTGGCGACTTGTCCAGGATGTACCCCGCCTTCCGCCCGATTGTAGCTGAGATAGGCTCCAGCACCCCCCGCGACCCCGAAAAGGGACAAGCGGTAGAAAATGGATGGATGGAAGACACGTTAGTTTAGAAAGCATCGTTTGTACAATTCATGAATGTGCTGTTGTCAAAGGGCCTGCTTGTGTGTTTATGACCTTCTTGAAGCATAACAAGTGTGGCCTGTTCAAGCGACCAGACCATTTGAAGGAAAAGTTGAAAAGGCTCATATAGCGGCTTGAAAGACCACCCATTATTGGCCTGTATAATGCATTCAAGTGTGTGAGTGTATGAGTGTGTATTTGTGTGTGTGTTCCTGAGCAACCCATATTCTTTTAAAGAACATAACTAGTCTAATATGCATCCAATAACACCAACTCCAGCAGTACATTATATAAATATATTAGGAAGGGGCTTTAGGAACCTGTCAGTCAGGGTTCAGGGTCAGCTGCACTGATAAAGGCAGAGCACGCAAACTCTCTCCGGCAGGTTCCGGTTTAAATCGCGGCTTGAGTGGAGCGCGTGGGGCGCCAAAACCTCCGAACTTCGGCGCACATTCAGCTATCTTTCACGCAAATGTAAGTTGCCACCTGCACTTTAGAGTGTGATCTGTTTTAGACTAATCTCCTATTTTGTCACTTTTTAGTAAATTATGTTTTGGTGGTCTAGGGGAGAGGTCGATGAACAATTGACACTGGCCATGATATTTGTCATTTTTGTATTCATTAGGTTTTATTCGCTTGTCTTCCCAATGTATGATGTCTGTTTTTTGTGGGAGTGTTTTACTGTGCACCATTTTAACCTGTCACTGTTTTTTATCTCACTATTTTAACTGTTATATTAAATTTAATTAAATTTAAAAGTTTTACTGAACATTTTTTATCTTCGACACTTACTACTTTAAGTCAATTACTGGGTACGTGCAATATTTTAAATCAGGGGTCCCCAAACTTTTTGATTCGGGGGCCGCATTGGGTTAAAAAATGTGGCCGGGGGCCGGGCAAAGTGTATATATATATATATATATATTTAAAATAAATCTCCTTCTCACCCCGGTGGGGTGGTATCAGTGTCATCCTCAAGATCGGGTCCTCTACCAGAGGCCTGGGAGTTTGAGGGTTCTGCGCAGTGTCTTGGTTTTTCCTAGGACTGCGCTCTTCTGGACTGAAGCTTCAGATGTTGTTCCTGGGATCTGTTGGAGCCACTCTCCCAGTTTGGGGGTTACTGCTCCGAGCGCCCCCACTACTACGGGGACCACGCTAGCCTTGACCTTCCACATCCGTTCCAGCTGTTCTTTCAACCTTTGGTACTGCTTGGTATATATATATATATATATATATATATATATATATATATATATATATATATATATATATATATATATATACATACTGTATGTATATATATATATATATATATATATATATATATATATATATATATATATATATATATTAGGGTTGTCCGATAATGGCTTTTTGCCGATATCCGATATTCCGATATTGTCCAACGCTTTAATTACCGATACCGATATCAACCGATATATACAGTCGTGGAATTAACACATTCTTATGCCTAATTTGGACAACCAGGTATGGTGAAGATAAGGTAGTTTTTAAAAAAAATTATAAAATAAAATAAGATAAATAAATTAAAAACATTTTCTTGAATAAAAAAGAAAGTAAAACAATATAAAAACAGTTACATTGAAACTAGTAATTAATGAAAATGAGTAAAATTAACTGTTAAAGGTTAGTACTATTAGTGGACCAGCAGCACACACAATCATGTGTGCTTACAGACTGTACCCCTTGCAGACTGTATTGATATATATTGATATATAATGTAGGAACCACAATATTAATAACAGAAAGAAACAACCCTTTTGTGTGAATGAGTGTAAATGGGGGAGGGAGGTTTTTTGGGTTGGTGCACTAATTGTAAGTGTATCTTGTGTTTTTTATGTTGATTTAATAAAAAATAAAAAATTGATACCGATAATAAAAAAAAAACGATACCGATAATTTGAGATATTACATTTTAACGCATTTATCGGCCGATAATATCGGCAGGCCGATATTATCGGACATCTCTAATATATATATATATATATATATATATATATATATATATATATATATATATATATATATATATATATATCCTGAATGCCTCCCTAGGGAGGTGTTTAGGGCTCGCCCGACGCGATGATGTCATGTTATCGATGGGAAAATGCATTTTTAGACAATATGATTTGCCTGAGCGGCTAGGAGACACCGATAGTAACAAGTGGTAGTAAATGGATTAGAAAGGACAGACTTTAAAAAATAATCTAAAAAATTTAAAAAGTTTTTTTTTTTTACTTGGGACTTCCTGCGGGCCGGATTTTGGCCGCTGGCAGTCCGTATCCGACCCGCAGGACGTAGTTTGGGGACCCCTGGTTTAAATTATTATTCGGTGATGTTATTTTAAGGATTGGTTTTATTTTGCAATGTATTCCCCTATATTTGCGGTGTTATTTTTAGTGCGGGAACAATTGTGTTTTTATTTTATTTAAGTCATTTATAATAGTACTGTTTTTAATTCAGAGCTACTGTTAAAGGATTGCCTTTTAACTACTAAGTGCTTTGTGTTTTCTATGTAAAATAAATGTACCAAACTAAAGTTCAGCCTCCTCCAGTTTATTCTGGCAACCACTTAGAACTACTACATAAAGTCCATTTTTTTACATGACTCCTTTATTGAAAATGAATGCAGATAATTGCACATCATGTCATACTGGAATGCAATGATGCTGTGTGCACTAATCTGCTCAACATGTGTGATTGGGAGCAACACTTGTAGGTTTAGTGTTTGCCAAGAGGAGGTCAAACTGTGAGTGGGCTCTCTGAGGCCCGGAGGATTCCCAACATGAATAGCATTGTCACAGACGGGTGACAAATTGAAGGAAACCCTGAATAAATGAGGGCTGGAGCCCCTGCAGGGGATCAGGTGGCCATGTTATGCTGTGGAGGTCATTTTAGTCAGCAGAGGTTGAGTCCACTTATTCCGGAAAAGGTCAACAAATCAATATAACACTGCTCAGAATGATCGCTTTCATCCCATTAGAGAACTTTTCATCCTGATTAGATGGATGCCTTCTGAGGGGGTGATGATGGCCCTGTCGGTTTGGCACAAGGGGTCTCTGGATGACTTTATGGCTAGGAAAATGATGTCAGTCATTTGTTATGGAGTGTGTTAGACACAAACAAGCAACGTTTTTTTAAATTCATAAATAGACATTGAATCGCTGAATAGTTCCAAAATGGAATCTAAATATTTTATTTTCCTACTATACAGAAACAGATAAACACCTTTTATATAGCTCGGTTGGTAGAGCGGCCGTGCCAGCAACTTGAGGGTTCCAGGTTCCAACCCCCGCTTCCGCCATCCTAGTCACTGCCGTTGTGTCCTTGAGCAAGACACTTTACCCACCTGCTCCCAGTGCCACCCACACTGCTTTAAATGTAACTTAGATATTGGTTTTCCCTATGTAAAAGCACTTTGAGTCACTAGAGAAAAGCGCTATATAAATATAATTCACTTCACTTCACTTTTTAACTAAGTGTAATTATAGGAATATGATTTAAAGCTGCATTTGTAGCTGACAATACTTCCCACAAAGCTCCATCTCACAAATTTAAGTTGGTTATGTTTTCCAGCAATTTTTTGTCAGATGTGGGCTTACTTATCTTGGCTGTTGATAGAATATTATGGCAATTATACACATAAATTCCTACATTTGTTTTGAACTCTAATGACTTCTAACTGTTTTAATTAAGCGCACACGCATACGCCGCAGACTATACTATCTATTGTCTTGGAGACATTGATGCAAGTTTTTGGTTGTTTCTATCACTTGTACATGCAAGGCAAAAGAATGATGACTCTATGTCAGTGTTTTTCAACCTTTTTTGAGCCAAGGCCATACTTGCCAACCCTCCCGAATTTTCTGGGAGACTCCCGAAATTCAGCGCCTCTCCTGGATACCTACCGGGGCAAATATTCTCCCGAAAATCTCCCGATTTTCAGCCGGAGCTGGAGGCCACGCCCCCTCCAGCTCCATGCGGACCTGAGTGAGGACAGCCTTTTTTCACGACGGGAGGACAACAGGGTGACAAGAACTAAATCCAGACTAGAGATAAATTGTATTATTATGTTTATCTTACCCACAAATAAATATATTTATTAATTTAAAAAAAACAATAACTAAATACATTACTATATTTTGCTAAAAACATCAAAATTAATTGTATTTTTATTTGTATTTTTTCTGACTCCTTATTACATCTAGCCATAGAATTATACATTAAAATAAAAATGTTTGAAATAGTTCATTTTAAATGATCATAGTAATTCATTTAAAATGACCATATTTAATTATTAAAATAATTGCTCGTTTATCAACAACTTTAGCCAAGTTATGTTATATTCCTTAAGATTTATTTATGCAAGTTTGAAGTATCAATTATCTAAACACAGTTTTGTTTGCATATTTTCAGGATGTATATATATATATATATATATATATATATATATATATATATATATATATATATATATGTATATATATATATATATATATATATATATATATGTATGGAATGCTTGACTTGGTGAATTCTAGCTGTCAATATACTCCTCCCCTCACCTCCCGAAATCGGAGGTCTCAAGGTTGGCAAGTATAGCCAAGGCACAATTTTTGCGTTGAAAAAATCCGGAGGCACACCACCAGCAGAAATCATTAAAAAACTAAACTCAGTTGACAGTAAAAAGTCGTTGTCGCAATTGTTGGATATGACTTTAAAGCATAACCAACCATGCATCACTATAGCTCTTGTCTCAAAGTAGATGTACTGTCACGACCTGTCACATCACGCCGTGACTTATTTTGAGTGTTTTCCTGTGTGTAGTGTTTTAGTTTTTGTCTTGCACTCCTATTTTGGTGGCTTTTTCAGTTTTTTTGGTATTTTCCTGTTGCAGTTTCATGTCTTCCTTTGAGCGATATTTCCCGCATCTACTTTGTTTTAGCAATCAAGAATATTTCAGTTGTTTTTATCCTTCTTTGTGGGGACATTGTTGATTGTCATGTGATGTTCGGAATGTACTTTGTGGACGCCGTCTTTGCTCCACAGTAAGTCTTTGCTGTCGTCCAGCATTCTGCTTTTGTTTACTTTGCAGCCAGTTAAATTTTAGTTTCGTTCTGCATAGCCTTCCCTGAGCTTCAATGCCTTTTCTTAGGGGCACTCACCTTTTTTTATTTTTTGGTTTAAGCATTAGACACCAGCACGCTGCCTCCCGCTGTTTCCGACATCCACAAAGCAATTAGTTACCGGCTGCCACCTACTGCTACGGAAGAGTATTACACGGTTACTCTGCCCAGCTCTAGACAGCACCGACACTCAACAACAACACATAATTTACAGACTATAATTACTGGTTTGCAAAAAATATTTTTAACCCAAAATTAGATAATCTCCCACGGCACACCAGACTGTATCTCACGGCACACTACCGCGGCACAGTGGTTAAAAAACACTGCTCTATGTGTAACCACAAGGTCAAGCTCTCCTCCAGTGGTACAAAAGTCGAATTCTTAGAAAGGCGGAACTAGCCTAAGATATTAATATTTTTGATTTATGATAATATTTTAAATTAGGTATACATCCTTTTAACAAACAACAACGGAGGTATTATGACATTTTTAAGATGATGATAATCAAATGAAGAACAGTTACTGATATAAACATTTTTTTATTTCAAAATAAATTAGATTAATGTTGTCTTTTGTTTTTCTTTGATTTTCTCTTGTGTATCTTAAAGGGGAATTGCTCTCTTTTTGGAATGCTGCCTATCGTTCACAATCATTATGAAATACATGATGATGGATGTTATTTTATTCTAAATATTAAATAAATGTGATAAAATTCCGCCTACAAAGCCCTTAAAAAAACATCCAAACACCTCCATTAGGTTTTATATATATTATCTGAGTATATATGTAATGCAGAAACGGGCACATTTATAATAACTCTTAATATTTACGTATTTTAATCATTTTAAGCATATGCTTAAAAAAACGCATCACTACAATTGCTTTTTTTGTTCTTCATCACTGATTATTACTCACTGCAGACTTTATGAAATCCAACAAATACAGCAAAACATCTCTTACTGTACAATGTCTGCTGTCATTAGACTGCCGTCTTCTGGGATGTTCATATATTCCCATTTAGGTGAAGAATGATTCATAATCCTCATGAAAAAACATGGTGGAGGGGCTGGTAGGACCAAGCATCTTTTCGTGTTGTTCTGGCCATTTTTAGATCCTAAATGACTGTCAAAGTGTACCAATTTGTCGAATTACCTACTCAGACTTCTTCTGTCCAGGTTGAGATGCATGATTTATGATCTAGAAGCGAGGAAACAGCAGACCACTCGATGATGTAAACATAGGGACACAAAGTAGTGATCACGACGCGGCTATAAATAGTTTGCCTGCGTTAGTGTTTATAATAACAATATCACTAATACTTGGTTAATTTTCAAATCACGAAATGTAAATGGAATATTGTTGGCGGTTTTTGAATGGTAATTTGTTGGATTTTATGGGTGAATTGGTGGAGCTCCCTTTGGCTCCACTGTAGGCAGACTTTTATTTGCGTTCATTTAATATTTAGAATGCATTAAAAAATAAATCCATCCGTCGTCATGTCTTTCATAATGATTGTGAACAATAGACAAAGTTTTAAAAAAAAGTGCAGTTCCAGATTTAGAACAAGGTATGTCTTCTTATGTTTAGTGTACTCTTATCTTTGTGACAACACAGCAATTAATCATAATAACTGTTTAGGTCCCAGCCTTACCATTTGTATCCATTCAGTCATCAATTTCATGCCAAGCTGGGCCAGAAAAAAGGCCATTAATTCTCCAAATAGAAGCATATAATTGACTGGACTGACACAAAACCAAGCCCTGATTTATTGATTTTATTGTACATGTGTCCATGATAGTGTCTAGTTAAAGAGGCCTGTGTGTTATTGTAGTTTTGGTTTGAAAAGGAAATGGAAAAAAAGAGGCCACTCGTGCAGAACATGTCTCCTCATGGTCTGTCTCCCTTAAAAAGTGGCAGCCACCTCTTGTGGCTGCACTTCCACACTGGTGTCTTAATGAGGAACAGAGCGTGGTTGCAGTCACTAATCAAAGCCAGCTCAGCAAACAGACCTTTAACAGGCTGCTCATTTCTCTCCCTTATTTTACTTTGTCTTTCCTCTCCATCGTCTACACCTTTCTTCTCATGTCCTCTCTGATAGCTCAACCTGTCCCAGCCTCCAGCTTTGTCCCATCTCTCACATCTCACATTCTTTTGTCGTCCTCGGAGAACACTGATGATGTTCATGTGGTGTTGATAAAGAGGCTTGGCCCGACAGGCTCCCATGGCCTTAAAAGACTAACAGAGATGTAGCAGAGGCAACACAAACATACACTTGTTATCGCTTCATCTTTTCAATTTACATAGAAGGTGCGTCGGACAAGTTCTAACACTGTTAGTCGACTGTTAGTCGTTAACCAGCACAACTACAAAGAGATGCTGCGGATTTTGCTTCCTTTAGGGCGCGAAAAGAGGCGAGAGTTGTGGCAGGCATATATATATATATATATACTCCTCTCTGAGCTGCCACCTTAACGTGGTAGAGGAGTTTGCGTGTCCCAATGATCCTAGGAGCTATGTTGTCCGGGGGCTTCCATGCCCCCTGGTAGGGTCTCCCAAGACAAACAGGTCCTAGGTGAGGGATCAGACAAAGAGCAGCTCGAAGACTTCTATGGAAATGCAAGAACCGAGACTCAGATTTCCCTCGCCCGGACGCGGGTCACCGGGGCCCCCCTCCGGAGCCAGGCCCGGAGTTGGGGCACGATGGCGAGCGCCTGGTGGCCGGGCCTGTCCCCATGGGGCCCGGCCGGGCACAGCCCGAAGAGGCAACGTGGGTCCCCCCTCCAATGGGCTCACCACCCATAGCAGGGGCCATAGAGGTCGGGTGCAATGTGAGCTGGGCGGTAGCCGAAAGCAGGGCACTTGGCGGTCCGATCCTCGGCTACAGAAGCTAGCTCTTGGGACGTGGAACGTCACCTCGCTGGGGGGGAAGGAGCCTGAGCTAGTGCGCGAGGTAGAGAAGTTCCGGTTGGATATAGTCGGACTCACCTCGACGCACAGCAAGGGCTCTGGAACCAGTTCTCTCGAGAGGGGCTGGACTCTCTTCCACTCTGGCGTTGCCAGCAGTGAGAGGCGACGGGCTGGGGTGGCAATTCTTGTTGCCCCCCGGCTCAGAGCCTGCATGTTGGAGTTCAACCCGGTGGACGAGAGGGTAGCTTCCCTCCGCCTTCGGGTGGGGGGACGGGTCCTGACTGTTGTTTGCGCTTACGCGCCAAACGGCAGCTCAGAGTACCCACCCTTTTTGGATTCACTCGAGGGAGTACTTGAGAGTGCTCCCCCGGGTGATTCCCTCGTTCTACTGGGGGACTTCAACGCTCATATTGGCAACGACAGTGAAACCTGGAGAGGCGTGATTGGGAAGAATGGCCGCCCGGATCTGAACCCAAGTGGGTTCCCGGAAGAACTTTGAACATGTCACGAGGGAGGTGCTGGACATTGAGTCCGAGTGGACCATGTTCCGCACCTCTATTGTCGAGGCGGCTGATTGGAGCTGTGGCCGCAAGGTAGTTGGTGCCTGTCGTGGCGGTAATCCAAGAACCCGTTGGTGGACACCGGCGGTGAGGGATGCCGTCAAGCTGAAGAAGGAGTCCTATCGGGTTCTTTTGGCTCATGGGACTCCTGAGGCAGCGGACAGGTACCGACAGGCCAAGCGGTGTGCGGCTTCAGCGGTCGCGGAGGCAAAAACTCGGACATGGGAGGAGTTCGGGGAAGCCATGGAAAACGACTTCCGGACGGCTTCGAAGTGATTCTGGACCACCATCCGCCGCCTCAGGAAGGGGAAGCAGTGCACTACCAACACCGTGTATGGTGCGGATGGTGTTCTGCTGACCTCGACTGCGGAAGTTGTGGATCGGTGGAGGGAATACTTTGAAGACCTCCTCAATCCCACCAACACGTCTTCCTATGAGGAAGCAGTGCCTGAGGAATCTGTGGTGGGCTCTCCTATTTCTGGGGCTGAGGTTGCTGAGGTAGTTAAAAAGCTCCTCGGTGGCAAGGCCCCGGGGGTGGATGAGATCCGCCCGGAGTTCCTTAAGGCTCTGGATGCTGTAGGGCTGTCTTGGTTGACAAGACTCTGCAGCATCGCGTGGACATCGGGGGCAGTACCTCTGGATTGGCAGACCGGGGTGGTGGTTCCTCTCTTTAAAAAGGGGAACCGGAGGGTGTGTTCTAATTATCGTGGGATCACACTCCTCAGCCTTCCCGGTAAGGTCTATTCAGGTGTACTGGAGAGGAGGCTACGCCGGATAGTCGAACCTCGGATTCAGGAGGAACAGTGTGGTTTTCGTCCTGGTCGTGGAACTGTGGACCAGCTCTATACTCTCGGCGGGGTCCTTGAGGGTGCATGGGAGTTTGCCCAACCAGTCTACATGTGCTTTGTGGACTTGGAGAAGGCATTCGACCGTGTCCCTCGGGAAGTCCTGTGGGGAGTGCTCAGAGAGTATGGGGTTTCGGACTGTCTGATTGTGGCGGTCCGCTCCCTGTATGATCAGTGTCAGAGCTTGGTTCGCATTGCCTGCAGTAAGTCGGACACGTTTCCGGTGAGGGTTGGACTCCGCCAAGGCTGCCCTTTGTCACCGATTCTGTTACTAACTTTTATGGACAGAATTTCTAGGCGCAGTCAAGGCGTTGAGGGGATCCGGTTTGGTGGCTGCAGGATTAGGTCTCTGCTTTTTGCAGATGATTTGGTCCTGATGGCTTCATCTGGCCAGGATCTTCAGCTCTCACTGGATCGGTTCGCAGCTGAGTGTGAAGCGACTGGGATGAGAATCAGCACCTCCAAGTCCGAGTCCATGGTTCTCGCCCGGAAAAGGGTGGAGTGCCATCTCCGGGTTGGGGAGGAGATCTTGCCCCAAGTGGAGGAGTTCTAGTACCTCGGAGTCTTGTTCACGAGTGAGGGAAGAGTGGATCGTGAGATCGACAGGCGGATCGGTGCGGCGTCTTCAGTAATGCGGACGCTGTATCGATCCGTTGTGGTGAAGAAGGAGCTGAGCCGGAAGGCAAAGCTCTCAATTTACCGGTCGATCTACGTTCCCATCCTCACCTATGGTCATGAGCTTTGGGTTATGACCGAAAGGACAAGATCACGGGTACAAGCGGCCGAAATGAGTTTCCTCCGCCGGGTGGCGGGGCTCTCCCTTAGAGATAGGGTGAGAAGCTCTGTCATCCGGGGGGAGCTCAAAGTAAAGCCGCTGCTCCTCCACATCGAGAGGAGCCAGATGAGGTGGTTCGGGCATCTGGTCAGGATGCCACCCGAGCGCCTCCCTAGGGAGGTGTTTAGGGCATGTCCGACCGGTAGGAGGCCACGAGGAAGACCCAGGACACGTTGGGAAGACTATGTCTCCCGGCTGGCCTGGGAACGCCTCGGGATCCCCCGGGAGGAGCTGGACGAAGTGGCTGGGGAGAGGGAAGTCTGGGCTTCCCTGCTTAGGCTGCTGCCCCCGCGACCCGACCTCGGATAAGCGGAAAAAGATGGATGGATGGATGGATATATATATATATATATATATATAAATATATATATATATATATGTGTGTAATAATGTATATGTATATATATTTATATATATATGTATGTGTATATATGCATATATACCATACTTGCCAACCCTCCCAGATTTTCCGGGAGACTCCCGAAATTCAGTGCCTCTCCCGAAAACCTCCCAGGACACATTTTCTCCCGAAAATCTCCCGAAATTCAGGCGGACCTGAATGACGTGTCGACAGCCTGTTTTCACGTCCGCTTTCCCACAATATAAACAGCATGCCTGCCCAATCACGTTATAACTGTAGAATGATCGAGGGCGAGTTCTTGGTTTCTTATGTGGGTTTATTGTTAGGCAGTTTCATTAACGTCCTCCCAGCGCGGTAACAACACACAACAGCAGCAGTCACGTTTTTGTCTACCGTAAAGCAGTTCGTCTGCCGTAAACAGGAATGTTGTGATACTCTTAAACAGGACAACTGCCATCTACTGTACATGCATATGTGACATAAACATTTAGGGCTTTTAGAGAGTGCAGTGCACAACTGCGCACACTACAAGGAGACGAAGCAGAATGCATCATCAGAGAGGGTGTTCAGCATGGTTAAAAAAATAGTGACAGAGAGTAGAACAAGGATGGACAATTCAACCCTTAACTCAACAATGAGTAGATGAGTGTTATGTGTGTGTATATGTGTAAATAAATGAACACTGAAATTCAAGTATTTCTCTTATTTATATATATATATATATATATATATATATATATATATATATATATATATATATATATATATATATATATATATATATATATATATATATATATATACACAAAAAATAATAAAATATATATATAGCTAGAATTCACTGAAAGTCAAGTATTTCTTATATATATATATATATATGTATGAAATACTTGACTTGGTGAATTCTAGCTGTAAATATACTCCTCCCCTCTTAACCACGCCCCCAACCCCGCCCCCGCCCCACCCCTGACCACGCCCCCCCCCACCTCCCGAAATCGGAAGTCTCAAGGTTGGCAAGTATGATATATACAGTATTTATGTGTGCATATATATATATATATATATATATATATATATATATATATATATATATATATATATATATATATATATATTAATGTGTATATATATCCATCCATCCATTTTCTACCGCTTATCCCTTTAGGGGTCGCGGGGGGTACTGGAGATGCATGTACATATGTGTGTATATATGTGTATATGTATAAGCCTATTTATACATATGTGTGTATGTATGTATACACACACACACACACACACACACACACACACATATATATATATATATATATATATATATATATATATATATATATATATATATATATATATATATATATATATATATATATATATACATATATATATATATATATATATATATATATATATATATATATATATATATATATATAAATATATATATATATATATATATATAAATATAGATAGTACTTTATTGATTCCTTCAGGAGAGTTCCCTCAGGAAAATTTTATATATATAATCCCCTCAATTCCCCCCAAAAAAGGATTAACTCGCTGGACTTCAAAGACAATATAACATACATCCGTAAATGTGGATGCATATGCAAAATTGCAATATATTTATCTGTACAGTAAATCCATTTATTTTATATATATATATATATATATATATATATATATATATATATATATATATATATATATATATATATATATATATATATATATATTGCCATATTTATCTGTTTGCAAATATATCCACTTTTTTAAGACCATATCGCCCATTCTAGTCTCCACATGGCCATGTGTGATGACTCCTTTAACACCCAAAGGGATTTGGACCATGAAAGATGTGAGACTTCAAGAGCACCAGTCAGGATTGATAGCATGAAACAATATCTTGTCGTTGCTTCCTGACACTTGTCGTTTCCTCCCCGTGATTAATTAGAACTTGATTGCAGCGAGACAAAAAAAAACGTGCTCCGGCATCCCCTCATATTGCAACCTTTGTTAGCAGAGCGGGCATTTTAAAAGTGGCTCTCGTGTCAAACCGTTTTTGTCATTTTGACTGACAGCTGTAGCGTCAACTCTCGCTTTGAATGCCCCTCCGCTGTTTTACGCTGTGACCTGGCCATGGAAAAGTTGTAAAGGGACAGCAGCTGTTTTGTTACAGCTCAGTGGAGGACTGCGAATAGAAAGACCCCTGGGGTTGTCCCAAAAACAGGGTTGACAAAGGGAAAGGGGGGACCTTGCGACTAAATCGAGGGGAGGGATGCTCTCTCCGCACCTTGTAATGACTCCATGATAAATGATCAGTGTGAGAGAATCATCTCTCACCGTACAGTATTTCACCTCGGCAACACAAGAGTATTCTGAAGGACATTTTTATATGAATTATTTTTAGGGATGAGACACAGAAAACAACAAAACAACATTTAGGCAGCTCGTTTTTCATGTTTATTATTGTTGCATTTTTAAAACGCATACAGTGACGGTCTCTTTAGCCAGAAACAAGAGCCAAGATCTTCTTTGCTCATAAAGTTTCATGGGAATCAATGCATTTTGGATTCATTTTAAAGATAAAGATTAATTGCATTCAGATTGCATATTTTTCCATTGATTGATACGATCATAACTCATCGGACGGGCTTTGTACTGCTCCGGGTGGATGTTATTTCTGTTGTGTGTGTTTACTTACTTAACTAGCAAAACCGACAAAGTGATTTATTAGGGACTTTCAGCTGTTTCTGGCACTGCCTCACCTGTTTAAGTATCCCGCACAGAAACGCGGCTTGGCCACACATCAGCTTGATGACAAACTAGATCGATGCAGCGGACGACATATGTTACGCATCACTGACAATAAATGAATAATAAAAATATTAACAGGCTCCACATGTTGGTTCCACAAGATGTGTTTAATCCCACATTTGTATCGCCAAAAATATCAACTTTTTGTGGGAGCACTGAAAAAAAGGCAACTCTGTTGTGGGCCAGTGGTTTTTGGAGCTTTGACACAGTGGCCTAGTGGTTAGAGTGTCCGCCATGAGATCGGTAGGTCGTGAGTTCAAACCCCGGTCGAGTCATACCAAAGACTATAAAAACGGGACCCATTACCTCCCTGCTTGGCACTCAGCATCAAGGGTTGGAATTGGGAGTTAAATCACCAAAAATTATTCCGGGGCGTGTCCCGCTGCTCACTGCTCCCCTCACCTCCCAGGGGGTGAGGGTGATGGGTCAAATGCAGAGGATAACCTCACCACATCTAGTGTGTGTGTGACATACATGGGAGAATCACTGATGATGTGTCCAGGTTGCACCGTAAGGTGTATTATGAAACCGATCCAGTATGGCATCGCCATTGACTTCCAGGAAGAGGCTGGATGACAACCCCGAAAGAGTGGTGACAACTGGAGAGACAGTTGACAGCCCGGAAAGACGGCAACCGGGGCAGGGAGGGGTAGCATCCCAAGCTGCAGCTCCCGCAAGGGAGCACCCATATAACGCTGCGAAAAACCCTGAAGACACATAAGACCAAGATAGGCTGCCTGAGGAAACCCGTGGTGCAACGCATAGGGCCAGTACCTTGTACGGCCCTGATGAGACGGAGGAGGACCCAGACCCGGACACTCCCCACAGTGCCTGGAACCTCTAAGCACCACCGGCGCAACCCCGGGGCAGACCGTCGGAGGGGGGACGCGTGGCGTGGAGCGCTACCTGGACACAAGTCGAGGGACTGATCACCCTCGGCTGGGTCGCCCGGGAGAGGGTGTTTGATTAAGACCTGAAACACCCTATGACCCCGGGAGAATCACTGATGATGTGTCCAGGTTGCACCGTAAGGTGTATTATGAAACAGGTACTTTAACTTTTTATAAACCAAAAAATCAATAGACATTTTGGCCCTGATCTACTAAAGCAGTGATTCTCAAACTGAGGTACGTGTACCACTAGTGGTATGCCAAAAAAAATCTCTTGATTAAAAAGCAGTGTTTTATTTTATTACATTCAAACACAGTGTTACTGTTCAAACTCTGTTTAATGTTACAGTGGCCAAAAAATATTACCGTATTTTTCGGACTATAAGTCGCATTTTTTTTCATACTCAGGAGCGACTTATGTGTGAAATTATTAACGCATTACCATAAAATATCAAATAATATTATTTAGCCCATTCACGTAAGAAACTAGACGTATAAGATTTCATGGGATTGAGCGATTAGGAGTGACAGATTGTTTGGTAAACGTATAGCATGTTCTATATGTTATAGTTATTTGAATGACTCTTACCATAATATGTTACGTTAACCTACCAGGCACGTTCTCAGTTGGTTATTTATGCCTCATATAACGTACACTTATTCAGCCTGTTGTTCACTATTCTTTATTTATTTTAAATTGCCTTTCAAACGTCTATTCTTGGTGTTGGGTTTTATCAAATACATTTCCCCCCAAAAATGCGACTTATACTCCAGTGCGACTTATATATGTTTTTTTCCTTCTTTATTATGCATTTTCGGCCGGTGCGACTCATACTCGGGAGCGACTTATACTCCGAAAAATACGGTAAGTATACTTCTTAAATAAAACTTCTGCCTTGTTTTTAATGAATACTTAAGCCTACCAATCTAATGTATTTTAATATTCATCAATAGAAAATGTGCTTGGAAAGTTTTTTTCTGAAGGGGTATGTCATGATCCGCTACCCGGATCATGTTTGTTTAATTTATAACTCCCTCAGTTCCTGTTTTGAGCACCCCTGGGTTTGTGTTTTAGTTGCCATGACTGCATTGATTGTTTCCACCTGCCTCTGATTAGTGTTCGGGACGCTCACCTGCTCCTGGGCACTAATCAGAGAGCTACTTATTCCCTGCTTTTTGCCACACTCAGTCTGGCTTTCTTATTTGCTTCTATGCAAGAAGTTACGGTGATGTACCTTTGGATCCCTGAGCTAAGCTTAGCCATTTGTTTTCTTCTTGGCTATTCCATTAGCTTCCCATGCTATCGGCACGCTGTATTTTCGTATTTTGAATGATTTATGGACATTAAATATTTTTCTTACCTGCACACTGCATCCGGGGTTCCGTCTTCATCTTGCGAGAACGATCCATTTACTGCAGCGTGTCTGTCTTCATGAATATGGATAATAAATTCTGATTATTAGATCGACCACAATACTTGGGGGAGAAGATGCAAATATGAGCATTGAGCACTCTCAATGTGATTCATCTGGACTAAAACTGTTCTGCTGATTTGCATCTGTATTTAGCAGGTTTAGAAAGGGGCACAGACGTTCTCAAACACAATTTAGAGAGATAAAATTCCCTCTGTTTGCTGTCAACATATTTGGACTGTCAAAAATTAAAATATTAGACGTATCGCCTATTCAGCAATATCATTTTATAATTTTATAGCTGCTGGCTGACTCAGAATGCTGATCGAAACAAATGTAAATTATTTGTTTTGCTGTCTACAGGCGTTTGGTTTTCCATGTAGGACATATATTATAATATATCGCTAATATGAAAAAAAAAATCTTACAATATGCATTTTCTTGCATCTGGAATGATCCAGACACAATCACAACACCCCGGCACCTCCCAGAGTAGGCTCTGTTGTCTAGATTGGGATTCGTTTCTGCAGACGGGTGGGAAATATAACTGTGTGCTGCTAGTTTAACGGCATGACAAAACACGAGAGATGTCCGATAATGGCTTTTTTGCCGATATCCGATATTCCGATATTGTCCAACTCTTAATTACCGATTCCGATATCAACCGATACCGATATATACAGTCGTGGAATTAACACATTATTATGCCTAATTTTGTTGTTATGCCCTATCTGGATGCATTAAACAATGTAACAAGGTTTTCCAAAATAAATCAACTCAAGTTATGGGAAAAAAATGCCAACATGGCACTGCCATATTTATTATTGAAATCACAAAGTGCATTATTTTTTTTAACATGCCTCAAAACAGCAGCTTGGAATTTGAGACATGCTCTCCCTGAGAGAGCATGAGGAGGTTGAGGTGGGCGGGGTTGGGGGGGGTGTATATTGTAGCGTCCCGGAAGAGTTAGTGCTGCAAGGGGTTCTGGGTATTTGTTCTGTTGTGTTTATGTTGTGTTACGGTGCGGATGTTCTCCCGAAATGTGTTTGTCATCCTTGTTTGGAGTGGGTTCACAGTGTGGCGCATATTTGTAACAGTGTAAAAGTTGTTTATACGGCCACCCTCAGTGTAACCTGTATGGCTGTTGACCAAGTATGTGTGGCATTCACTTGTGTGTGTGAAAAGCCTTAGATATTATGTGACTGGGCCGGCACGCAAAGGAAGTGCCTTTAAGGTTAATTGGCGCTCTGTACTTCTCCCTACGTCCGTGTACACAGCGGCGTTTTAAAAAGTAATACATTTTACTTTTTGAAACCGATACCGATAATTTCCGATATTACATTTTAAAGCACTTATCGGCCGATAATATCTGCAGTACGATATTATCGGACATCCCTACAAAACACCACAGGTCGGGCCATTTGATGCGATAAATGTGCAGTAAATTCTTGTCTCCGTGGTTACAGCAGATAATACACGCAAAAACCTCATTAAAATAGGGCAGACTGCACCACTTTTGCACTTGTCATCAATTGTACACAGTTTTAGTAGATCACCTGCAGCACTCCCACTAATGCTACACCCAATATTATAGTTTGCACACGCTATTTAGCACTTGTTATTTGGATCATAGTAGATTGGCCCTTTGTGTGTGTTGAGGTCATCTATTGTCCTAACCTGCGATGAGGTGGCGCCTTCAGCCCGAATGCAGCTGGGATAGGCTCCGAGAGGGACAAGTGGTAGAAAATGGATGGATAGATATTGTCCTAGCAGCTCTCTGCAAAATTCTTCCAAACTTTGGGGTTCACCTTTCTAAATGCTATGAGCATATATGAAATATCTTTTATGAACCATTGCAAAAGCTTGCTTCAGTAGTGTGGAAGGTTCAAGAAGATATAGTGTTGCTGTCATGCAGATCTTCCAAATGGAAGGAATGTCCTTTGCTGTATATCACCAGCCTCGACTTCAAAAAGGTCGATTCTGCTCCGCCAAACCTCGACTTCAATGTGCGTCAGGGATGTTACCCAGGCTCATCCGGGCTAAACATGTCAGAAGCAGCTAAAGAGGCTGCCGTTCCCATGGCTGGACAGCACCAGGTGTCGAACTCCACGCATGGAAGCACCACCAGTTTCTATCAGCCAGCTTAGTAGCAGTTGTAAGTAAATCCTTTACATTTACCATGCACAAAAACATACTGTTTGGTATTTTTTCATCGCAAAGGGGTGAAGTACAGTACCGTATTTTCCGGACTATAAAGTGCACTTAAAATCTTTTTTTTTCCTCAAAACTCGACAGTACGCCTTATAACCCGGTGCGCCTAATGTACAGAATGATTCTGGTTTTGCTTACCGACCTCGAAGCAATTTTATTTGGTACATGGTGTAATGATAAGTGTGACCCGTAGATGGTGATACGTGTAGACTGCTATATGATGGCAATATGACTCAAGTAAACAACACCAACATTTTATATGTTCCATTGAATATATAGAAGATTACACACGGCATCAAAAATCTATCAAAATGTTTTAGTACGACTTTGGTAAGCTATGAAGCCGCACTGCATGATGGATTGTCGGCGCATTAAAAATACGAGTATTATTATGGTGTGTATAAAAGGTAAGACATATTATCTGGCTTTTTTTTTTTGCAATATTATGCAAAAGCAACTTTTCTTACCTTCTGGTACCTGCTGATCTGTATTTGAGATCTGCATAAATCCTGAAAAATTGCGCACATACGCCTTTGTAGTCTTTGTAGTCACCGTAGTCGATAAGCTTCTTCTTTTTCTCTATCTTCTTGTTATGGGACATTCATCCTCCACTGTTGCCATTTCTAATATAAAGTAGTGTAAAGTTCTTACTTATATCTGTCAGTAAACTCGCCATGAAAGCGCTAAAACATACCGGTGTAGTGAGTTTACATTATTCACACAAGGAACTTTATTATTAGAGAGTTCCGGTCGGACGTTTTTTCACGGTGTTGTTGTTCCCGGATGAGGAGATGCTGCTCCGTTATTGATTGAAGTAAAGTCTGAATGTCATTAAAACAGTTAGCTCCATCTTTTCACACTTCTTCCACTCCCGTCCTTGCACGCTACACCGCTACAACAAAGATGACGGGGAGAAGACGCTGCCGAAGGTGAGCCATGTAAATAAGACCACCCACAAAACGGCGCATCCGGAAGTGACTGTCAGAAAGCGGCTTGAAGATGATCTGTAAAACATAATATATGCAGCATTTTGACCAAAGAACCACCATTACATGTTATGTAGACCAGTGGTCCCCAACCTTTTTGTAGCTTGAAAATTTGCCCCACGGACCGGGGTTTTTTTTTTTTTTTTTTTTTTTTCATAAAGAAATATAATCATGTGTGCTTACGGACTGTATTCCTGCAGACTGTATTGTTCTATATTGATATATAATGTATGTAGTGTGTTTTTTATGTTGATTTAATTTAAAAAAACATTTTTTTTTTAATTTCAACCACCGCGTTCCGATAATAATAATAATATGACTCCTTTAATGCGCCCTATAATCCAGTGCGCCTTATATATATATAAAAAAATCAAAAATAGACCATTCATCGGCAGTGCGTGTCTTGCTCAAGGACACAACGGACGTGACTAGGTTGGTAGAAGCTGGGGATCGAACTAGGAACTCTTAGGTTGCTGGCACGGCCACTCCCCCAACAGCGCCACGCCACCCCCAATTCCTCACAAAGTGGTGACCCTCGCCCCATCCTTGTTTGTGAATGACTGAGCATTTCATGGAAGCTGCTTTTATACCCAATCATGGCACCCACCTGTTCCCAATTAGCCTGTTCACCTGTGGGATGTTCCAAATAAGTGTTTGATGAGCATTCCTCAACTTTCTCAGTCTTTTTTGCCACCTGTGCCAGCTTTTTTTCAAATTCCAAATGAGCTAATATTTGCAAAAAATAACAAAGTTTTCCAGTTCAAACGTTAAGTATCTTGTCTTTGCAGTCTTTTCAATTGAATATAGCTTGGAAATGATTTGCAAATCATTGAATTCTGTTTTTATTTACAATTTACACAACGTGCCAACCTCACTGGTTTTGGGTTTTGTACATATAAGACATACAGAAGACTTAATTTAGCCCAAAACTATGTACAATATGCTTCTTAATTAATTTTAAATACACGATAAAGCCGCAACATAAGAAGTGCGATGTGGCGGGGGACGACTGCAATTCAAGTGTGGACCGTGGAGTAATGATAATAAATTAATTATTTCTCCCTTGCAGCATTTTAATGAAGTAAACTTATTATCTGCGCCATTGTTCCTCCTTTGTTTCAACGCCCCTTGCTAAATACTGAGTAGACAGACCCTTGAGGTGGTCAATAGGGTGACATGGAGGTGGAGGGCTCGCGACCAGACAAAAGCTCAGCCAGCGGGCCCTCAGTCTCCTAAAGCCTCAATGGAGCAATGGGAGCTACCCCACTGTGGCCAGTTGCCTGTACACTCCCAAAGCAAAGTCTGATCTGTGGAAATCGGCCACCCCCTCATAATAGACCCATCTGCTCACTCTTCTCAGGAATGTTCAGACTTGTTTGACATTTGACAGATGTCAGGTATGTTAAGGATAGATTTGTTTGTTTGGTTTGATGGTTATTAACTACGCAAAACGCATTGAATGTCTAAGGTGGGGTTTGGCAACCCGCATGCGGCTCTTTCGCGCCGCCTTAGTGGCTCATTGGAGCTTTTTCAAAAATGTGTGAAAATGGAAAAAGATGACATGGCACCGCAAACCATCACTGATGGTGGAAACTTTACACTAGACTTCAGGCAACGTGGATCCTGTGCCTCTCCTGTCTTCCTCCAGACTCTGGGACCTCGATTTCCAAAGGAAATGCAAAATTTGCTTTCGTCAGAAAACATGACTTTGGACCACTCAGCAGCAGTCCAGCTGGTGTCGGTCCACTCTGTTTCCTGAGATCCAGGGTCAACGCAGCCGTCTACCAGCAAGTTTTAGAGCACTTCATGCTTCCTGCTGCTGACCTGCTCTATGGAGATGGAGATTTCAAGTTCCAACAGGACTTGGCGCCTGCACACAGCGCAAAATCTACCCGTGCCTGGTTTACGGACCATGGTATTTCTGTTCTAAATTGGCCCGCCAACTCCCCTGACCTTAGCCCCATAGAAAATCTGTGGGGTATTGTGAAAAGGAAGATGCAGAATGCCAGACCCAAAAACGCAGAAGAGTTGAAGGCCACTATCAGAGCAACCTGGGCTCTCATAACACCTGAGCAGTGCCAGAAACTCATCGACTCCATGCCACGCCGCATTAACGCAGTAATTGAGGCAAAAGGAGCTCCAACCAAGTATTGAGTATTGTACATGCTCATATTTTTCATTTTCATACTTTTCAGTTGGCCAACATTTCTAAAAATCCCTTTTTTGTATTAGCCTTAAGTAATATTCTAATTTTGTGACACACGGAATTTTGGATTTTCATTTGTTGCCACTTCAAATCATCAAAATTAAATGAAATAAACATTTGAATGCATCAGTCTGTGTGCAATGAATAAATATAATGTACAAGTTACACCTTTTGAATGCAATTACTGAAATAAATCAAGTTTTTCAAAATATTCTAATTTACTGGCTTTTACCTGTATATATATATATATATATATATATATATATATATATATATATATATATATATATATATATATATATATATATATATATATATATATATACATACATATATATATATATATATATATATATATATATATATATATATATATATATATATATATATATATATACATATATCCCCGCGACCCCGAAGGGAATAAGCGGTAGAAAATAGTGACAGAGAATAGAACAAGGATGGACAATTCAACCCTTAACTCAACAATGAGTAGATGAGTGTTATGTGTGTATATGTGTAAATAAATGAACACTGAAATTCAAGTATTTATTTTATTTATATATATATATATATATATATATATATATATATATATATATATATATATATATATATATATATATATATATATATATATATATATATTGTATATATATATATATATATATATATATATATATATATATACATATATATATATATAATAAAATAAATATATATACAGCTAGAATTCACTGAAAGTCAAATATTTCTTATATATATATATATATATATATATATATATGAAATACTTGACTTGGTGAATTCTAGCTGTAAATATACTCCTCCCCTCTTAGCCCCGCCCCAACCACGCCCCCACCCCACCCCGATCACGCCACCCCCCCCACACACCTCCTGAAATCGGAGGTCTCAAGGTTGGCAAGTATGCATCATCACTTTATTTGTTTTTAACTATTGTAGTGGCGTTCTGTACAAAAAGTGCACTTTAATTTAGTGTTGTTTTGATATGTCATCTTAGCGACATCATGCACAAAAGTGCACTCATATATGCTATAGCTTGTTTTAAAATGTCTCTGACAATCTTGCACTTTCTGTTTTGAAAATGACATGAATGTTTGTGCCACTGCTTAATAACTGTTTAATAAATACAGTTTTGCTAAATTGACTTAGTTGTGATTTCCCTCTCTGCATGGAAGTTTAAAATGAGCATATATTAATGCAGTATGAAAAAGAATGTTTTAATGTAGACACATAGAATCATCATACTGCTGTGATTATATGCATCAAGTGTTCATTCAAGGCTAAGGCAAAAAATCGAGATATATATTGTGTATCGCGACATGGCTTAGAAATATAGAGATATTCATAAAAGGCCATATCGCCCAGCCCTATTTAGAGGTAGAATTGATTTCTCCCATTAGCTGCATCACTAGCCACCGAGAAGGAGACGATTTGTACATGTTAGAAAGCGGGAAAAAAAAGAAAAACCTTTTGTCCTCTTGTCTCTCATAATGATTGTGAAGTGCAGTCCCTGTTTAAGGTCTAGTTTCTTTTGGAAAATTGATTAGGATGAAACAACAAACTGGGAAAAAGTTGTATAATTGTAATTTTGTAAAATGTGGGTTCTCATAACACTTTTGCAGCGAAGTTTATGTTTACTTGATTGCTTTTGATAGGCAGAGTCATATTACTTACTTAAATATGTCAGGCTGTAAACCTTAACACGTGCCAACAGAAGGTACTTATGACCCGAAACGACGTGTGCATGGGTGTAGTGTTTCTTTATAATGTAACATCTCCGACTACTGACTTGAGAATGCATGTAACATGTTACTGCCTTCTAAACATTACCTAAGCCTGCCTTAGTGAAATGTTTCCGGAGTAATGCTAAAATGGGAAGTGTGAGGAAAACAAGTGAAATTGAATCCAAACTGGCCATGGCGTATGTTCTCAAGACTTCTCAAGTCCTGCAAAAAACAAAACAAAAAAAACATCATTGGGACAGCTGCGGGCGGGAAAAAAATCAACATGTGTTTTACACTTGGGTTCAGAAGCAGTCTGAGGGTGTTTTTTTTAGAGAGTACAGTAAAAGCAGGACTGATTCTGAGAGTTGGAGCTGGACCCCTGCTGTGAGACCTCCCAAAACAACCAGCCAGATTGGCTACAGAAGTCGACACCACAACTCATGTCAAATCAGTGAAATACTAGTAGGCGGCGCACTTGATAGAAGCCATACTTCCACCGTGTCACATACCTTGTAAAGGCTCACTAATTGTCCTACCAGTCGGCAAATTGAATCAAATCAAATCAAACTAGTGTTGTCCCGATACCAATATTTTGGTACCGGTACCAAAATGTCTTTCGATACTTTACGGTACTTTTCGATACTTTTCTAAATAAAGGGGACCACAAACAATTGCATTATTGGCTTTATTTTAATAAAAAAATCTTACGGTACATTATACATATGTTTCTTATTGCAAGTTTGTCCTTAAATAAAATAGTGAACATTCTAGACAACTTGTCTTTTAGTAGTAAATAAACAAACAAAGGCTCCTAATTAGTCTGCTGACGTATGCAGTAACATATTGTGTCATTTCTTATGCTATCATTTTGTCAAAATTAGTAAAGACAAGTGGTAGAAAATGAATTATTAATCTACTTGTTCCTTTACTGTTAATATCTGCTTACTTTCTCTTTTAATATGTTCTATCTACACCATCCATCCATCCATTTTCTACCGCTTATTCCCTTTGGGGTCGCGGGGGGCGCTGGAGCCTATCTCAGCTACAATCGGGCGGAAGGCGGGGTACACCCTGGATAAGTCGCCACCTCATCGCAGGGCCAACACAGATAGACAGACAACATTCACACTCACATCCACACACTAGGGCCAATTTAGTGTTGCCAATCAACT
Source organism: Nerophis lumbriciformis (assembly GCF_033978685.3). Classification (NCBI taxonomy): domain Eukaryota; kingdom Metazoa; phylum Chordata; class Actinopteri; order Syngnathiformes; family Syngnathidae; genus Nerophis; species Nerophis lumbriciformis. The sequence goes on along the minus strand of NC_084549.2, from coordinate 18,842,038 downwards.
TATCCCCAGGTGCATGTCTTTGAATCACTTATTCTTCTGTTGTTTGGATGCTTTACATTAGTTTTGGATGATACCACAAATTTAGGTGTCAATCCGATACCAAGTCGTTCCAGGACAGGGGTCTGCAACCTGCGGCTCTAGAGCCGCATGCGGCTCTTTAGCGCTGCCTTACTTGCTCCCTGGAGCTTTGTCAAAAATGTATGAAAATAGAAAAAGATGGGCGGAAAAATATATTTTTGTTTTAATAGGGTTTCTGTCGGAGGACAACATGACACAATCCTCCCTAATTGTTAGAAATCCCACTGTTTATATTAAACACGATTCTCTGATGAGAGTTTTGTCCTCATTTTGGCGGTCCTTGAACTCACCGTAGTTTGTTTACATGTATAACTTTCTTCAACATGCCAGAGAAATACATATTTTATGCCACTCCTTCTTTGTCTCATTTTGTCCACCAAACGTTTTATACTGTGCGTGAATGCACAAAGGTGAGCTTTGTTGATGTTATTGACTTGTTGGAGTGTTTATCAAGCATATTTGGTCACTGCATGACTGCAAGCTAATCAATGCTAACATGCTATTTAAGCTGGCTTTATGTACATATTGCATCATTATGCCTCACTTGTAGGTATATTTGAGCTCATTTAATTTCCTGTGTCCTCTGCGTATTTAATTTGTATCTGCATTTCTCATGACGTATTATCTGTATGTAATATTGGCTGCATTTCTGATGGTTGTTTGTGTGCCATGTTGTTCCAGACCTCAGCAAACGTTACCCAGCTTGCATAGATTCTAATAAATTCCTTAGAAGAAGACAGCCCGCCATTTCCTTAAACGTGGACACACTCATCTATACCTTTGGCCATTCCAAGACAGTCATTTAGAGGAGTTATCTCACCCTCTGAGAAGGTTTACTAATGTTTTCCAATGTTGTAAAAATAAAAGTAGACTAATATAGCTAATATAGACACTTAAATCATGTGTTGTCTTCATTATAACACTTGTATAAGACTTTTAAAGTAATTTTGATAGTAGGCTAATATAATTAATACAGACACGTACATCATGTGTTGACTTTATTATATCACTTATAGAAGGCTTTTTCATTTTTTGCGGCTCCAAACCAATTTTTTTTATTTTGTTTTGGACCAAAATGGCTCTTTCAACATTTTGGGTTGCCGACCCCTGCGCTAGCCTTTAAATAGACCTCCCTTTTAGACCAATTGATCTGCCGTCTCTTTTCTGCTCTGACCCCTCTCCTGCGTGGAGATGTTATTAGGTGACCACAGATGAGGCGCTAGCTGTTCAAAGTCGGGACCCGGGGTGGACCACTCATCTGTGCATCAGTTGGGGATGTCTCCGCGATGCTGACCTGTCTCCACTCAAGATGATCTCCTGCTGGCCCCACTATGGACTGGACTCTCACACTATAGATCCACTCTACGTCCATTGTACCGGTCGACCGGGGTCCCCCCATCTGCGGTCCCCTCCAAGGTTTCTCATTGTATCCCATTGGGTTGAGTTTTTTCTTGCCTTGATGTGGGATCTGAGCCGAGGATGTCGTTGTGGCTTGTGCAGCCCTTTGAGACACTTGTGATTTAGGGCTATATAAATAAACTTTGTTTGATTGATTGATTGACTCTGTGCATTGCTCTCAGCAGCTGAGCGTGTTTATTCAGTAGCAGAATTAAATGAACAGTGAACCCTCTTGTCAGCCATCCACAATCTTTGTCTCTGTGAGTGGAGGCGGGACCGCTAGTTAACACACTCAGGATGCACGAAAAGAGAGCCTCGCTACTCACCAGTCGCTCACCGCTACTCGCTAGTGGGAAGCACAGCAAAGTAACACAAAATAGGAGGAAATAAGACAATTGCAAAGCAACTGTCTTGTGTGCACTGTAAAAAAAAAATCCTATTTTTATGGTTCATTTACTCTAAATTTCTACTGTAATTTTTCTATTTTTTTTAAATAGTTTATAAAACTGTAGAATTGGAGACATTATCTGTAAATAAACAATCCGCCTGTTATTTTAAGTAATATGCCAGTAATGACAAACTATGTATATTTTAATTTTTTTTTACAGAAAAATACCAATTTAATTATACGTAGCATTTTCTGCTTTCTTAAATTACTTTCAAATTCATGTAAAATTACAGTAATTGTCTTTCATTAAATATGTAGCTTGTTATATAAAAGTCTATGTCCATACTAACAATCTAACCAATAAAGGTATTTTTCTGCAGAACTGTTTGCATCGTCACTTTATTAAAGGTGGTTGATCTTAACAATTCAGAAAAAATCTGTAAAATAATGGTATTTTTCTGTGGAACTGCCAGCATTGTCACTTCATTAAAAGTGTTTGAGCGTAATAATTTGGAAAAACTCTGTAGAATAAAGGTATTTTTCTGCAGAACTGTTTGCATCGTCACTTAATTAAAGGTGGTTGATCTTAATAATTTAGTAAAAATCTGTAAAATTACGATATTTTTCCGCAAAACGTTTCATGAAAATGTCTGTAAATATCATGTTTTTGATCATTATTTGGTTTACAATGTTTTACTTTAATTTTATGGTTTTCGTTTGGCAGCCGTAGCTGCCAGTAGATGACCGTTTTTTTTTTACAGAATTTTTTTTTACACTGTGGGGACATTACCGCTTCACAGCGAATGTGCAATATGAGCCCATCAACACAGACGAATCAACATCCATCCATCAATTTTCTACAGCTTTTCCCGTTTGGGGTCGCTGGAGCCTATCTCAGCTGCATTCGGGCGGTAGGCGGGGTACACCCTGGACAAGTCGCCACCTCATCGCAGGACGAATGAACAAGTATGTTGAATTTGTTGGAAAGTGATGGCAAAAAATAAATAAAACGCCCAACCCAGTTGTTATATATTTATTTACGGAAATGTTTGCGAACAGAGATTGAGTTTGTTTACATTTTTGGATAATTACAAGTTAAGTATGAGTTGACCAGCAGTGTGGACAAGGCCCTAATAACCATATCATTGATACAGTTCTTGTACAGTTTTTCATTGGACACAAATACAAATGTAGTGTGGAAAGTGTTTGTAAGTGTCTTGTTGTCCTTCATGTGTGCAGCTTGCTATTGCAGCCTGTGAGATAAGTCAACAAGTTGTTCATTCAACTGTCAGCTGATTCTGCGTGTTGTGTGTTCATCGTCTCGGGTCTGACTTGTCGCCATGGTTTCTCCTGAGTTTGAAATCTTACATGCAGACAACCTCAGACTGTTGAGCAGAATAATACTGACAGAACATTAGAAATCTTAAAGGGGAACATTATCACCAGACCTATGTAAGCTTCAATATATATATCTTGATGTTGCAGAAAAAAGACCATATATTTTTTTAATCGATTTCCGAACTCTAAATGGGTGAATTTTGGCGAAGTAAACGCCTTTCTATTATTCGCTCTCAGAGCGATGACGTCACAACGTGACGTCACATCGGGAAGCAATCCGCCATTTTCTCAAACACATTACAAACACCGAATAAAATCAGCTCTGTTATTTTCCGTTTTTTTGACTGTTTTCAGTACCTTGGAGACATCATGCCTCATCGGTGTGTTGTCGGAGGGTGTAACAACACGAACAGGGACAGATTCAAGTTGCACCAGTGGCCCAAAGATGCGAACGTGGCAAGAAATTGGACAAATGTTGTTCAAAATACAAGGGTGTGGGGAAAGCCGACAAAAATGGTCAGTCGTTTGTTCCGCACACTTTACCGACGAAAGCTATGCTACGACAGAGATGGCAAGAATGTGTGGATATCCTTCGACACTCAAAGCAGATGCATTTCCAACGATAAAGTCAAAGAAATCTGCCCATTGAATCTGCCGGAGTGTGTGAGCTTTTCAGGGACAAAGGACCTCGGTAGCACGGCAAGCAATGGCGGCAGTTTGTTCCCGCAGAGGAGCGAGCTAAACCCCCTGGATGTCTTGGCTCACACCGTCCCTTATGCCACCGAAGATGATCAAGAGAAGAATATCGACTCTAGCTTCCCTGGCCTGCTGACATCAACTCCAAAACTGGACAGATCAGCTTTCAGAAAAAGAGAGCGGATGAGGGTATGTCTACAGAATATATTAATTGATGAAAACTTTATTCATTACTCGCGGTTTTACGTAAATTATTATACATAAACTGTGTTTACCAATAATTTAGCTTAAAAACATTACAACACTTAAAAACAAACACATACCAATCGTTGGTTAGAAGGCGATCGCCAAATTCGTCCTCGCTTTCTCCCGTGTCGCTGGCTGTCCTGTCGTTTTCGTCGGTTTCGCTTGCATACGGTTCAAACCGATATGGCTCAATAGCTTCAGTTTCTTCTTCAATTTCGCTTAAGCCGCTGAAATCCGAGTCTGAATCCGAGCTAATGTCGCTATACCTTGCTGTTCTATCCGCCATGTTTGTTTGTATTGGCATCACTATGTGACGTCACAGGAAAATGGGCGGGTGTATATAACGATGGTTGAAATCATGCACTTTGAAGCTTTTTTTAGGGATATTGCGTGAAAAATAAAATAAGCCACTGGGAACTGATTTTTAATGGTTTTAACCCTTCTGAAATTGTGATAATGTCGCCCTATAATTACAGTAATTCTATCTTCTTCTTTTTTTAGCAACCCTCAGTAGTATTATTTTAATATACAATGTTTAATCTATTATCTTGACAAGCACTGAACACCATTTAAAATGATAAACTGGTATTCTTGTGGTTTTATCATTTATAAATCTAGCAAAACACGTCCTCGGTGTGCACGAATCCAAGTGTTTAAAAGTTACTTGTCTGCCTTTTGGCTGCTTTGAAATTCCCTATTGTGAAACAAAACTCAACAGCCAAAGCTCTTTTATTGTTTCATCCCAGATCTCTCCATTAGGAATAAACTGGACACACACATTTAATACGCCGGAGCGTTTGCACTGAAGATGAAAGTCTGATGTCTGGAAGCAGACTTCACATCTGCATCTTGTTAAACACTGTAATGATGCAGCCAGCAACACACACTGGCTGTGTAAAGGAAGTTGTTTGGTGATTCACGAAAAAACTGAAAGTAGCAGCGCTCCCTTACACACACACACAGAGTCCAGGGGTGCGTGTTTATGTTGCATTGTGAGTGTTTTTTCTTCGTCCCCTCTTGTCTATTTTTTGAAAGGGTTAGTCAATGTAATTGAACACTTCGCCTTCATGTGAATCGACTCCAGTTACACTCCTAACTTTACATTAAATTGGCCTAATGAAGACCCCGAGACAAGACAAACCATGACTAAAAATAAACGGACGTCTCCTGCTTCTTCTCAACATACATGTTGGAAATAAACATGGTGTATTCACATTACAGTCCACGGAGAATGTCTCTCATATTAATCACGTTAGACACATTTAGATGGAAGAAAGTACTATACTAAATCAGCACAGGTATCCTATGAGTTTTTGCTTGTAATATTAGAACTTTAATGGCTTTTTTTTTTTTGCTGCCGCAGTTTTCTGAAATTGTTATCGTAAATAATGTTTTCCTTTGTAATACTGTATTGCATTTTCTAATAATATCAAAGCGTTATTTCTCTAAAATTGTCATGTCTGTGTGATCATGTTTTGTTTTAGTCATGTTCGGTTTTGTTTTTGGACTTTTTGTGCACTTTTGTTTTGTCACCATAGCAACCCATTAGTTTTCACCTGTCACGTCACGCACCTGTTTCACGTTTTAAATCACGCACCTGTTTTTGTTAATCATGTCGGTAGTATTTAAGTTCATTGTTTTCAGTTCGTCGTTCTGGCGAAATCCCGGATTCATACCCCTGTCACATTTTTACCTCTGCGCACTTCATAGTCCATGCCAAGTAAGTTTTTTGTTTTTTAATGCCACAGTTAGTGTTTTTGTTTAATTGTTCACAGTTTTTTGCCCACGTCCAAGTCTTTTTGTTTCGTTAGTCAAGTTTGTACAACCGCCTTGAGGGCGTTTAATTTTTGTTCCTTTGAGTGTTATAAATAAATATGTATTCACCTTCACGCCAGGTCCAGCTTTACTTGCATCTCGGGAAAACAAACACACCATAGTCCAAGTCTTGGCAAAAATGAGGATTTACCATCATAATATAACCACAATACTCTTGTAATATTATGACTTTATGCTTGTAAATTTTTTGTTTTTTCTTTCATAAAATTACCGATTTTCTCTTGTTTTGTGACTTTTTAATGTAAAACTTTGCCCTTTTTTTAATGATATATCTGGACTTCGTTATCGTCATGTCATAACTCGTAATATCAATGACTTTTACATTAAAAAATACTAATATTTTGACTTTTTTCTCATAAAATTACATTCTATAAACTACTACCATCTATTGTCTTGGAATTGTAACTTATTAAAAAATTTACATTTATTAACACATTTTAAGGCACACAAAAGCACCAAAAATTAGTACTGTTGAGTGCTGGTATCGATAATCAGGCACCGAGAATTGGTACAATATCCATATAATAATGAAAGGTGCCCATCCCTGGAGTGTGTTGGACAGTCGATGCACTCCTGTATATCAGATTTGATCGCAGTATACGTCAATATATGCCATAGGTGACAAGAGAATTGATATATTGAAAATAAATCAAATGTTGTGAGAGGTTAGGATTAAGAAGAGGATTACAATGAAAGAATATGTAATATATACATACTGTACATATATACAAACCCCGTTTGGGAAATTGTGTTAGATGTAAATATAAACGAAATACAATAATTTTCAAATCCTTTTCAACCCATATTCAATTGAATGCACTACAAAGACAAGATATTTGATGTTCAAACCCATAAACTATATTTTTTTTCTGCAAATAATAATTAACTTAGAATTTCATGGCTGCAACACGTGCCAAAGCAGTTGGGAAAGGGCATGTTCACCACTGTGTTACATGGTCTTTCCTTTTAACAACACTCAGTAAATGTTTGGGAACTGAGGAGACACATTTTTAAGCTTCTCATGTGGAATTCTTTCCCATTCTTGCTTGATGTACAGCTTAAGTTGTTCAACAGTCCGGGGGTCTCCGTTGTGGTATTTTAGGCTTCATAATGCACCACACATTTTCAATGGGAGACAGGCCTGGACTACAGGCAGGCCAGTCTAGTACCCGCACTCTTTTACTATGAAGCCACGTTGATGTAACACGTGGCTTGGCATTGTCTTGCTGAAATAAGCAGGGGCGTCCATGGTAACGTTGCTTGGATGGCAACATATGTTGCTCCAAAACCGGTATGTACCTTTCAGCATTAATGGCGCCTTCACAGATGTGTAAGTTACCCATGTCTTAGGCACTAATACACCCCCATACCATCACAGATGCTGGCTTTTCAACTTTGCACCTATAACAATCCGGATGGTTCTTTTCCTCTTTGGTCCGGAGGACACGACGTCCACAGTTTCCAAAAACAATTTGAAATGTGGACTCGTCAGACCACAGAACACTTTTCCACTTTGTATCAGTCCATCTTAGATGAGCTCAGGCCCAGCGAAGCCGACGGCGTTTCTGGGTGTTGTTGATAAACGGTTTTCGCCTTGCATAGGAGAGTTTTAACTTGCACTTACAGATGTAGCGACCAACTGTAGTTACTGACAGTGGGTTTCTGAAGTGTTCCTGAGCCCATGTGGTGATATCCTTTACACACTGATGTCGCTTGTTGATGCAGTACAGCCTGAGGGATCGAAGGTCACGGGCTTAGCTGCTTACGTGCAGTGATTTTTCCAGATTCTCTGAACCCTTTGATGATATTACGGACCGTAGATGGTGAAATCCCTAAATTCCTTGCAATAGCTGGTTGAGAAAGGTTTTTCTTAAACTGTTCAACAATTTGCTCACGCATTTGTTGACAAAGTGGTGACCCTCGCCCCATCCTTGTTTGTGAATGACTGAGCATTTCATGGAATCTACTTTTATACCCAATCATGGCACCCACTTGTTCCCAATTTGCCTGTTCACCTGTGGGATGTTCCAAATAAGTGTTTGATGAGCATTCCTCAACTTTATCAGTATCTATTGCCACCTTTCCCAAATTCTTTGTCATGTGTTGGTGGCATCAAATTCTAAAGTTAATGATTATTTGCAAAAAAAAAAAAAAAAAAGTTTATCAGTTTGAACATCAAATATGTTGTCTTTGTAGCATATTCAACTGAATATGGGTTGAAAATGATTTGCAAATCATTGTATTCCGTTTATATTTACATCTAACACAATTTCCCAACTCATATGGAAACAGGGTTTGTATATATATATATATACATACTCTGTATATATATATATGTATATACTGTATATGTTCACTCCCTGTTCTTTGTATGAGTGAATATATATACGTATATATATATACACAATATATATATATATATATACACACACATATATATATATATATATATATATATATATATATATATATATATATATATATATATATATATATATATATATATATATATATATATATACATATATGTATATATATATATATATATATATATATATATATATATATATATATATATATATATATATATATATATATATATATATATATGTGTGTGTGTGTGTGTGTGTGTATATATGTATATATATTCACTCCCTGTACCGGTACATACAAGAACAGGGAGTGAACATATACAGTACATACATATATATATACATACAGTATATATATATATATATATACAAACCCTGTTTCCATATGAGTTGGGAAATTGTGTTAGATGTAAATATAAACGGAATACAATGATTTGCAAATCATTTTCAACCCATATTCAGTTGAATATGTTACAAAGACAACATATTTGATGTTCAAACTGATAAACTTTTTTTTTTTTTGCAAATAATCATTAACTTTAGAATTTGATGCCAGCAACACGTGACAAAGAAGTTGGGAAAGGTGGCAATAAATACTGATAAAGTTGAGGAATGCTCATCAAACACTTATTTGGAACATCCCACAGGTCAATTACTTACACGTGTTTGCTCCCTTTTCTTTGTATGTATACACACACACACACACACACACACACACACACACACACACACACACACACACATATATATATATATATATATATATATATATATATATATATATATATATATATATATATATATACATACACACACACACACACACACACACACACACACACACACACACACACACACACACACACACACACACACACACACATATATATATATATATACATACACACACACACACACACACACACACACACACACACACACATGTATATATATATATATATATATATATATGTATATATATACATACAAAGAAAAGGGAGCAAACACGTGTAAGTAATTGATATGAAGTGGAAAAAGGGTAGAATTAAATATGATGATGGGTTACCGTATACTTGTATAGCACTTTTCTACCTTCAAGGTACTCAAAGCGCTTTGACACTATTTCCACATTCACCCATTCACACACACTGATGGCGGGAGCTGCCATGCAAGGCCCTAACCATGACCCATCAGGAGCAAGGGTGAAGTGTCCCGCTCAAGGACACAACGGATGTCACGAGGATGGTAGAAGGTGGGTATTGAACCAGGAACCCGTCAAGTTGCTGGCACGCCGCTTCTTCTTCCTACTCCTTTTTGGACATGTTGTAATGAAAATGTAAAAATGTGATGCATCATCTTGAAAACTATATATGTTCAAATAAAACAAATCTGTTCTGGTATTATGTATTTTTCAAGTAAATATTCGCCCTTTGTAATATTACAAATCCATTTTTATGTAAATTTGCATTTTTCTCACTTGCGATAATAACTTTATTATCACAATTTTTATTACACTTTTCTTCTCATAATATTACGACTTTGTTGTGTAAAATGACAATTGAATTAAAAAAACAAATCTAACTTTATCGTCACCATGATCTTAGTTTTGGATGACACTTTGTTTTTTTTCTCATTTTATTTGGACACTTTACGTACTGTTACTTCTTCCAACTTGCAGTCAAACTTACTGTTCTTAATGCAACTGTGTATCATATCACTTAAAATCAGACACGAAGATATCAGCCACCAAAATAAAAAATAATATATTTTCTTTTGTCATGGATCTAAGACAAAAAAATATTTTAAAGCAGATATACGCTAATACGCCTTTTTTATCCACATAAATACTTTACGAGTTTGTGTTTGATTAAAAAAATCTTTTTCACTAGCACCCACTAAGAAGTCCTTAAAAGGCGAACTGTCGCCGTGCAGGACTTTTATTTTGATAGCAACACAGGAAGTACTATTTTTCTCCTGTGGTAGCAACTTTACAGTGATGCTGACATTAACGCGGTGTGGTTTCTCAGCGCCTCACATCTCCTCTGGACTTTACAGTGAGCACCAACAAGAAGTTAAACCAGGATGGACGTCAAGTTACTCGCAGTCGTGGCTGTGCTCTTACTGCTCACATACGTGCCTCCGTCGCAAGGTAAGAAAGCACATTTATCACTTTTTGTGGTCCATTTATTGTCCAAAACCTCACGTGTTTCTATTTTAGTGATACAGTTTCACGTGCAAGATATCATAATGTGTCATAAACAAACGCGTGTGCGTAAAGTAACTCTTTTTTTCCCCTTTCACCTAAAATATAGCATGATTTATAATGGTATTTCATATTATTTTCATTCTTTTTAAAACGTTTTAATCATGTTTGGTAGTAAAATAGAGTAATTTGTTCGCGCGTAATCAGTAGGTGCGTGTGTGAGTTATTCGTTTATTTGTTTTTTTTCTATTTTATTTACGCTTTAATTAAGACCAAATGGGACCAGCATTAAGAAAAAAAGCCAGCTAGTCTGCCTGGCGACATCAGAAAGATGCGACCTCTTTATCATGCAAATATGGTATCAGGTGTAAAATTGTATTAGCATAGATCTTAATAAGCTAACATCTGTTTTTCCACCCCGTAAATGTGTCATCTTCTCACTTTGACTCACTGAATAATATGGCATTCTTTTAGGTTACTATTAGTTCCATTTTAATGGCATACATGTTTGCGTATTTCTGCATTTTAGTTAGGTTTTTTGAACACTACTAACAATCAACACCGTTTATTTTCCTTATAAATCAACTGTGACCACCAATTACTGAAGAGATTGAACTGTAATCATGAACATCCATCAACTTTGACACTGTAATTGCAGGTGTATGCCTGCATGAAGGATAGGATAGGATGTACCGTATTTTTCGCACTATAAGGCGCACCTAAAAACCTCCAATTTTCTCAAAAGCTGACAGTGCGCCTTATAATCCGGTGCGCCTTATATATGGACCAATATTGAGCCACAACAAACCTAAACTTCATTTTCATAAAGTTTAGGTCTCGCAACTACAGTAAACAGCCGCCGAGTTCATTTTCCCCCGTAGAAGAAGAAGCGCTTCTAACCCAAAAATGGCTCCTATTAAGAGACACGCTTACGACGCAGAGTTTAAACTTAAGACGATCAGTCACGTAGTAGAACACGGGAATAAAGCAGCAGCAAGAGAATTTAACATAAACGAATCAATGGCGTTTCATTCGGACACTGAGGAAGAAGAATTTGAGGGATTCGTGGATGAGGAATAACTTCACAAAGTGAGCTTTACATGTTTATTTTGTGTGTTGTGTTGTGTGACATTAACGTTTGAGCAACGTTGAGTTATTGATATTGTTATTGCTCTGCACTATTTCGAGTGCTACTATATTGTGAACGTTTGATTTACCGTAACAGTATCACTGTTTTTTTACGTGTTTATTGAATCAGGGAAAAGTTCCCCTCCACTCTGTGATATAGATGTTGCACTACATGTTATACCTTGCTGTTGTTAAAAGATAAACAAAACACCACGTCACTGACTTTACCTCGGGGAAAATAATAAAACAGCTGTTTATTCATTTTGGGAGTGAACAGAGTTGTCAGAACGCTGGTTTGTAATCTATTAATAAAGTTTGACTGTTTTGTTGACATTCCCTTTAGCGCAGCTCCATCTAATGGATGCATAGGTGCGCCTTATAATCCGGTGCGCCTTATATATGAACAAAGTTTTGAAATATGCCATTCATTGAAGGTGCGCCTTATAGTGCGGAAAATACGGTACTTTATTTATCCCACTATGGGAAATGATGTCGTTGCAGTTCAGATACAAAAAGTCCACAACAATAAGGTAAAACACACATAAAGACAAGAAGGAAACATCAAAGACCACAATGGACATACAATTATAAGCGCAAAACGCTGATGCAACCAGCAATTACTTCAGCAACACCATTTCTACATACAGCTACAAATGTAAAACACAACGAAAAACTCAAAAAATGAGCAACAAACACATATTGCACGCAAACGATCGCACCATGCATAGACGAACAACAAAACAAACAAAAATACAATTGCAACATCCACTGTGGCTTCTGCGGCCAGAGACAGGAACAAACCCAACAAAGCTACCCACCAGCTCTCAGTCAATGCCCTGTCTGCGTGGATGAGGAAGAATCTGTCCATACCGACTCTCAATGCTAGCTCCACAACACAGTTTCTTCCTCCGCATCTACTCCGGTCTATCCACGCGGACTCCGGCGTGGCAGAGAGCCAGCCGCAGGTCTTTGATTGATTGATTGAAACTTTTATTAGAAGTTTGCACAGTGCAGTACATATTCCGTACAATTGACCACTAAATGGTAACACCCGAATACGTTTTTCAACTTGTTTAAGTCGGGGTCCACTTAAATTGATTCATGATACAGATATATACTCTCATCATAATACAGTCATCACACAATATAATCATCAGAGTATGTACATTGAATTATTTACATTATTTACAATCCGGGGTGTGGGATGTGGAGGGGTTGGGGAGGTTAGGTCTGGTTGATATCAACACTTCAGTCATCAACAATTGCATCATCCGAGAAATGGACTTTGGAACAGTGTAAGACTGACTTGGTAGGATATGTACAGCAAGTAGTGGACACAAAGAGAAAGATCAGAAAGCATAAGAATAAGTATCTACATTTGATTATTTACATTTGATTATTTACAATCTCCGGTGCAAACATGGCCATGGTCAAAAGGCTCCCCCGAGGCAGATCCAAAAGCACCAAACAGCACTACAAAAGTCACGAAAGTGCAACTACTTGATGCGCAGTCCCGCAGGGACCCGATCCAAAAGGCAAAAAAACACACAGAAACATCAAGATTGCAAAAGGAGGACACACAAGAGCACATACTGTAGCTCCTGCAATAGTCCCTTGGTTACCTTTTTCTACTCTTTAAAAGTATTACTTTATGATCAATAATTTTGGTAAATCTGATTTATTTATTTTGTGTAAAATTGTAAATATATGCCTCAAATTAGATGGATAATATATCAAAAAGCATCTCAGATATGCTCCATTCACGGTATGGTGGTATACCTACTAATTTTTTTGTTAATTAATTATTTAAATATTGAATAAGCGGTAGGAAATGGATGGATGGAATATTGTTATCCTGCTACAATAGGACATATTTGATTTTTTTTTTTCATTAACATTGTGCATTCTCAAAGTAGTTGTTGCCGTATTAACCTGTGCCAAAAATAATGTATTTGGACTGAATTTTGACACATTTCTTGGAAAGTTTAATGAAACTGTAATGATCCTAATAGACCACGAGATAGAGCAATTCAACTTATTTAATAAATAGATGGGTTATTTTATAGAATGCATGAACTAATCTGAAAGAGTGATTCTCAACTGGTAGAGCGTGACCCTTTCTGCGTGTGTCAAAAATGACATTACCATATTTTAATATTCACCCATCTTCCTCCCTTAGATGCCGTATAAGCACTTTTATTAGTGAAGTATCTAATGCTGTGGTCTCATGTGCATATTTAATATTGCATTTCATTTGACTTGATGTGTTATTTACATAATAATGTGCTCCGAAATACACTTTGCAAATGTAATTTTGTATTTGCATTTGAAAAGATGATATTGGATATTTGATAGGGGTGTAAGGTTACGCCATAATAACTTAGGTTGGGTACGTAGTTCGGGTTTAAAGTCACGGCTTAATTCGTTGTCACTTCAATCAGGGAAAACATAATCATGAAACTAAATAGCTTTTGTGTTGAATGATATTTTCAAAAATGCAACATAACAAAACTGCAAACTTCTGGCGGGTAATTGTCCATTAAATACAATTTAAAAAATAATATATAAATGGGCATACAGAAAAATGTAAGGGCTCAGGGGGAGAATTTGATATATTTTGTGCTTTTAAAGATGTTTAAAGAAATCCAATGTGTGTCTATACACTGCATTATAAGCTTTGTGTATAGGTGACAAAGCCATTGAGTGTCATATCTAATATTACACCAATAACCAATCGTATTCTTGGAATAAGCTGCAGGCTAATAAAAAAAACAATCTGTGTTACCTGCCCACTCTTTGAACACGCCTAGTTTACAGTAGGGTTGTTAACAATAAACCAATGCAAGTGGCGGATATGTCTGATACAGCCCCCTCAATTGATAAGATTCAGCTGCGTAATCTAATATGTCGGATACAGCCCCCTCAATTGATAAGATTCAGCTGTGTAATCTAATAAATCTTGTGTAAAAAAGAATGTGTCCATCAACCAATGTTAACCATAAAATCGAATCGTTCATACACCGTATTTAATCGTATGGAATCATTCATACACTAAATCGAATTGCATCAAATCGTTCTGTTTTATAAATGAATCGTTTTGGAATTGCATCATACCTCATATTTACAGTGTTTTGCGATGAGGTGGCGACTTGTCCAGGGTGTACCTCGCCTTCCGCCCGATTGTAGCTGAGATAGGCTCCAGCGCCCCCCGCGACCCCAAAGGGAATAAGCGGTAGAAAATGGATGGATGGATGTTTTGTTTTTCAGAAAGTGCAACAGTTTGTAGCAAAATTGTCAATCTCTTCTGAGCAGTAGCAGCACACTGTTATTGTTTTATCGACTTGTCTATGTCCATTTATGTATTTCACCGAAAGGCAAAATGTTTTAAAACAGAACACTTTAATGACGGAAGACGGTTTCTCAGATTCTATTTTTTAATTCTCACTAGCCAAAGGCTGGGTATGAACTGTTTTCATCCACATAGCGACATCACTTGGTGCTTAGAATAGTCGATATGTCCTCGAATCTGTATCGCCATATGTATTGCAGCCTCCTGCAATAACGATATACATCACAATATACTATTTGGTATGTAAATGATAACAGAAACATTTTAAAACCAGGCTTCTTATTTGGCTACTGACGTATGCGGTCGGGTAACATATTGCATCATTTCCGGTTGTATTATTTCCTCAAACGTATTATTAGCTGGTTACTTTCTGTTGTAACATTGTTATATTCTCACTGTGTTAAAATGTAATACTGTAAGCACTTATTCTTCTGTTGTTTGAATACTTTACATTAGCTTTGGACGATATCACAAATTTGGGTATTGATCCAACACCAGTGTGGGCCATACCAATGCTGGTAATGAAACTTCAAATTTTCAAGTGCATTGAATGATTCAATATTTTATTACAATTATAATCAGACAAAAACACAGGATGTCGGTGGGACAACATCAATTAAATATTTAAATGATTTCCTACTACTCAGTAGGATTTATATCCTTTTGTTTTTGCCCTTAAAGCCCTCCTGTGTCCTGGTACTTATTTCCTCTGTTTGTAAACATTGACAAACAACAAAAATTGTTTTGATGATGAAACATATTGATCTAACCACTGTAGTATCGACCCTATATTGACACTGTATCCTGTATCGTTACTGTCAATATTTGTATCGATCCGCCCACCTCTGTTTCTAATCAAGAGCTTTAGCTTAGCAGTTAGCATATGCTCCTACAGTGTTCAGGGTAGCATGTTTAGCTATTCCTCGCCCTTCAGAGATGATACGTGTAAAAAACTTAGTTTATTTGCTGCCATGGAGGCAAGGATTGCTGACATAGAATTTGCTTTGCATTGTGGACGGACATTAGCTTCTAGCCTGTTAGCGAGAATGTTACGGTACTTTGAGGAAGCGTTCGTTTGCTTTTCGCTGTCAAATTTTCGGGACACAGTTAGAATATTTCATTGACATGCGTTATCACGATATAACGATAGTATTAAAATCTCTATCGTTGGCCAAATCCATGTAATTTATATCGTATATCATCTATATCGCGCAAGCCTACTTCCTAGCCTTCACTTGTAATGTGTACTGTGTGGGAAATCACAAGTTTATTTCTAAGTTTTGATGTGAATAATAGTCAAACTCAATGACCATGAGGCTATGTTGACACCAAAAACCCTGATCTGATGTCAGATAGGTGACATTATAGTAACCTAAGACCGTCAGATTCATCCATTTGTGTTGATTCCACAATAAAAGCCAAATCGCGGTGTACCATTATGGTCATTATATAACTGATCAGTTTTAAATACATTAATTCTATGATATTATGTGTATATAGTGCATAGAGGTTCAATCCCCACCTTCTACCATCCTAGTCACGTCCGTTGTGTCCTTGGGCAAGACACTTCACCCCTTGCTCCTGATGGCTGCTGGTTAGCGCCTTGCATGCCAGCTCCCGCCATCAGTGTGTGAATGTGTGTGTGAATGGGTGAATGTGGAAATACTGTCAAAGCGCTTTGAGTACCTTGAAGGTAGAAAAGCGCTATACAAGTATAACCCATTTATCATTATTTATTTATCATCACATATTCATCATATGTATCCCTTTGCTCCTCCACAGCCAAGCCCATCAGTCTGGTGGAAAGATGCTACTGTCGTTCAACAGTGAAAAGCCTCCCCCGTGGATACGTCCGAGAGCTTCGCTTCATCCACACGCCCAACTGCCCCTTCCAAGTCATGTGAGGGTTGTTATTTTTTGGGGTGTTATTCCTGCAGGGATCAGTGTTTGCCTACGTTTATACTTGTCATGTTTGGTTCGGTCAAAAAAAACTCTGGAAGGTTTCCACTACGACTACAGTTCTGTTGATCAAGTGTGAACTAGGGCTGCAACGATTAGTCACCATAATCGATAAATGTCGATGAGTCGCTTAATAAAATTCATGTTTACGCTTTTATTCCTATAGGTAAATAATTGCAGCTAAATAACCCTAACAGTTCTGTGTTATGGTTAATGTGTTGGAAAGGCTGTCTACCTGATCTGATCTCTTCCATTGATTGACAAACTTAAAATAATTTAAAAATAATAAATTATTTAAATATGATAATGATAATGTAAAAATAGATTAAAAAAATGACATTTTGTGAAATAGGTGCACTTACTCATATACTTTAGAACAGGGGTGTCAAACTAATGCGGGCCCGCAAACAGGTTTTATCCGGCCCGCGGGATGAGTTTGCTAAGTATAAAAACGAGACGAAATTTTTGAATGAAAGAAACCGCTGTTCTAAATGTGTCCACTAGATGTCGCAATAGCAATTCTTTGTATCTTTGCAGATTATGCTACATATGTAAAAAAAACACATGATGTTAGGGCACCAGTCGAGGAAAATGAGCAAACTAAATAAATAACATACTGTAATTAGATTTTGATAGTATTTGTTTATCTTGATAGGTTGAAACGTAACACCAATGAGTTGACTGATGAACATTATCACATAATTTATTCAGAAAGTATAAATAACAACAAATAAAGATAGAAAACTATTAACCGCAACATGTAAGTGTAAAAAAAACCCAACAACATTATGATATGTATATTTTCAGAATGTGCTTGTTCTATTTTTAAACGAAGAAAACAATCTGAAGTTGTCTTTATTTTAAGTTATTTTACCAGTCCGGCCCACTTGGGAGTAGATTTTTCTCCATGTGGCCCCCGATCTAAAATGAGTTTGACACCCCTGCTTTAGAAACTTTTTAAGCTGGTAAAAATAATCAATCTGCCAGACTGCATTTTGCTTTGTAATACTTGAGTTGAGTTACATCCTGTAATAAGTCCCGGAAGCTAACTTTAATTTATGCATGTATCCTTTACAATTACATTTTTTTATACTCCGCTCTTCAAATGTTTAATAGATTTCCTCCTTGCTGGACATTTCTCACCATCAATCTCAGGGAGTGTGACAGGCCGGAGAAAAGAGTTGCGCTTGCATGTGTGCGCACACACCCCTCTGTCACTACTCGCTCCCTCACACATGGACCACACTGCATTTTAAGTGCGTGAGTCCACCGAAGTGTGTACAGGAAGTGGCAGTGGGTTAGAAAGTGGATACACACCTTTAAATAGGATCGGATTGTAGTAGATGTCAATATACCAGTGTTATTCAACTGGCTGCCCGGGGGCCAAATCCGGCCCGGGAATGACACCATACCGGTTCCGGAATTCAGTTTGGGAGATAGATATTTTCTAAATCTTTATACTTCTGTTGTATAGAGGAATTTGGACCACTATGAACACATTGGTAGATCCTTGCATTGACTTTTTAACCTTGTTAGCAAGCATAAAACACTGGGTTCCAAACTTTTGATATACATAACTGAGGCGTTCCTCGAGGCACCATTTTAAGTTCTCTCCTTTTTGTCAGTTACGCATTTTTTTTAATGTGATTTATGTAACTAAGGTGTTGCTCTAGCTTCTTTACTTCAGATGCAGTCAGTAGTCATTTGTTCAACTGCTTTAGTTATACTAGTGGTGTTCCTCAAGGTTCTATTTTAGGTCCTCTCTTTTTCGTCATTTGAGCTATTCAACTGGTGGACCTCAAGTTCAGTTAAAAAAACTTGGGAGACTCACACATTTGCAGCAGATTTTTAAAAACACTAGAGTGCTGTCATTGAGATAATCTTTGACTTACTTTTTTGCAGAACATCCTTAAAAACAGCAGAATGCTAAAATAAATAGACCAAAATGAAATGTCTCCTTTGGAGGACACTGATTCTCCGGAATATACAAAGATAATAATAATAGTGAAGGGTGAATGAAGGTGCTTAGCTTTTTGGAAACGTGGCCCCAAAAACAATTTAGTTGGATATCCCTGCAATATACCGTATGCCATAGGTGGCAAGAAAATTGGTAGGATTAGTACAAAGAGAAAAGTAAATTTATAACTACATGAGGTAATTCCTGAAGGAATTGCGTGTGAATGCTCCAATGCTGAAGTTGGACTGAAATCCTGGTATTCTTTTAGAATTGTTGAAGTAGAACACACAATTCCTAAACAGGCTGAATATTTTGAATCAGTTTGAATCAGATGAAAAATGTGGGAGTTGTAGAACTTTGAAGAATGTCCCATTGATTTCCAATGGGAATTTCCAAAAATTTTGGAATTTCGGGAAAAGCGGGAATTTTTTAGAAAATGGTAAAAAACTTGAATGGTCTGAATGAGTTGAAATGGTTGGTGTTGGACTTTTTCAAATTGGTTAAGAAATGTTGAAGTAGTAACATGTTGAATTAAGAAATGGTATTACGGAATTTCGGGAAAACCGGAAATTTTTCCAGTTCAAAAAACAACTTAGTTTTTTGTCCTAATTAAGAGGAATGTTTTGGCGGTGGAAAGGTTGAAATGCGTTGAAAAATGTGGAAGGAGTAGTCGCCAGAAACAAGGGTAGAAATAGGGCTTTGGAAAACCAGGAATTCTGGAAAATCCTGGAATTTTTTTAACTTGAAAAAGGGTAGTGTGAATTTCCAGGATGGTGAAATGTGTTGAAGGTAGAATGGTTTGAATTGGTTGAAAAATGTGGAAATGGTGCAAGTTTGAAAAATGGCCAATTCATTTTGAATGGGAAAAATGTCCCGGAAAACCTGGAATTCTGGAAAATCTGGGAATATTTGGAATTTGTCAAGAGAATAGGCTGAACAGTTTGAAGTTGAAACGGTTTGAATCGGGTGAAAATGTGGAAGGTAGAGTGCGCCAAAATCTGAAGAAGAAGAAGTTGAAGGAGTTTAATAAATAGATTAATTTTGGTGTAGAAAACCATATGTGTGAATGCTTTGGAGCATTCACACAATGAGAAACTGGACCAGGAAGACGATTACTGAGATAGAAAGTGTAAAAAAAATTTTTTTTAAAACAAGCTTTCACAAAATTTGCACTTGAAACACTCTTGTCCTATTCTGTACATGACCCAGTGTGATGCTAGAATTACATTAAGAACCAATTGTATGTGTTAGTTTAGGTCTCTTTACTACTACCCGAAGGTATGTATTCAAATGTTTTGGGGGAAAAAAGCAGGAATGTTTATTGTTTGTGGTCCTTATCAAAATAGTACATGCGTGTGAAAAATCTCCTCGTGCTAACCTTAACACAGCAGTGCTAATTCCCCTTGTTTGATATCAATGTGTCAACATGTCTTTCATCTCTAACTGAGCCCTGCGATGTTCTTTCTGAATAGCGCCAAACTGAAGTCAAACAAGGAGGTGTGCATGAATCCCGAAATCAGATGGCTGCAGCAGTACCTGAAGAACGCCCTCAACAAGTGAGTACAGTGCATCCATCCGTTGTCTTTACCGCTTCATTAATCCTCTGTAAAGTCACTGGTAAACTGGAGCCTACAAAAATGACACCGGGTTACGTCTAACTTTGTACGTCTGGCGCTTTGCGAATTCGCTTCCCTCGGCTATTGACATTCTAAGTAAGCAGGATTGGCATGCAAAAGGGAACAGATGCGCATATAGGCATCTACTCAATGGACTGTTGAGTGTGAGTAACACCTCCTAACGGGCCTCTTCAGTGTGGACCCTGTAGTAAAAACATGCTAGCACATGACTGCCACGCACTAACTGAAAGATTAATGCTGCATAATCAATGAAATCTTTTCCAGACAAACTGCATAATCTATACTGTAGCTGTGTCAGTGTGCATGTGTGTGCAAAAGATACATTTGGGGTGGATTTATGCTGCATATTTTAATTCTGAATGAGTCCCTATTTTCAAGCAAACCATATTTCCTCTCATCATATCCAGAATTTATTATAGAAACAAAAGAGACACAATGTGGTAGTCAACTTAAAAATGTCATTAGGATTTAGTTGTTGATTTTGCATAATTAACAGTCAAAAAGGGTCATAAAGCCATTCTGGGTGGGTTGTTGACAGCTATTAAAACATTTCTTTAAATATGCAATATGTATTAAATAAATATGGAATTATTTATACTAATCAGACTTTTTTATTGTGTGTGTTTTTTTAAATATATTTTAGATATCTTCTTCTTTGGTAATGAACCATTTTAATTCAATATTATTGTTTTCTTTTGTTTAAAAATATATATGTACTGTATTTTGGAGGCTATCATTTAATACATAAATAAATATGCTCAATTTGACTTCATTCTAAAAATAAAAAAAAGAAGTGAATCGCAATTTAATGATCGCGGGAACATGACGGTCCCAAGATGAGGCCAGTTGAGCAAATCTGGTCTGACTAATGTGCCAAATTTAGAGCTTATTTAACGCTCATCTTTAGTCTTTGCTACGTTTGATTTACCCACAGGATTGCAGTCTTTTCATGACAAAATTGTAAAAATGACATTAATAGCCAAGGCGCATTAGCAAAAAATGTGTAAAAACATGAAAAGTAGAACAATTACCGTATTTTTCGGACTATAAATCGCTCCGGAGTATAAGTCGCACTGGCCGAAAATCCATAATAAAGAAGGAAAAACAACATATATAAGTCGCACTGGAGTATAAGTCGCATTTTTTGGGGAAATGTATTTGATAAAAGCCAACACCAAGAATAGACATTTGAAAGGCAATTTAAAATAAATAAAGAATAGTGAACAACAGGCTGAATAAGTGTACGTTATATGACGCATAAATAACCAACTGAGAACGTGCCTGGTATGTTAACGTAACATATTATGGTAAGAGTCATTCAAATAACTATAACATATAGAACATGCTATACGTTTACCAAACAATCTGTCACTCCTAATCGCTAAATCCCATGAAATCTTATAAATCTAGTCTCTTACGTGAACGAGCTAAATAATATTTGATATTTTACGGTAATGTGTTAAGAATTTCACACGTAAGTCGCTCCTGAGTATAAGTCGCAACCCCGGCCAAAACTATGAAAAAAACTGCGACTTATTGTCCGAAAAATACGGTATTTGTGAATTTTATTATGCTGCATTCTGTTAAAGGGGAACATTATCACCAGACCTATGTAAGCGTCAATATATACCTTGATGTTGCAGAAAAAAGACCATATATTTTTTTAACCGGTTTCCGAACTCTAAATGGGTGAATTTTGGCGAATTAAACGCCTTTCTATTATTCGCTCTCGGAGCGATGACGTCACATCGGGAAGCAATCCGCCATTTTCTCAAACACATTACAAACACCGAGTCAAATAAGCTCTGTTATTTTCCGTTTTTTCGACTGTTTTCCGTACCTTGGAGACATCATGCCTCGTCGGTGTGTTGTCGGAGGGTGTAACAACACGAACAGGGACGGTTCAAGTTGCACCAGTGGCCCAAAGATGCGAAAGTGGCAAGAAATTGGACGTTTGTTCCGCACACTTTACCGACGAAAGCTATGCTACGACAGAGATGGCAAGAATGTGTGGATATCCTGCGACACTCAAAGCAGATGCTTTTCCAACTGGACTGGACAGATCAGCTTTCAGGAAAAGAGAGCGGATGAGGGTATGTCTACAGAATATATTAATTGATGAAAACTGGGCTGTCTGCACTCTCAAAGTGCATGTTGTTGCCAAATGTATTTCATATGCTGTAAACCTAGTTCATAGTTGTTAGTTTCCTTTAATGCCAAACAAACACATACCAATCGTTGGTTAGAAGGCGATCGCCAAATTCGTCCTCGCTTTCTCCCGTGTCGCTGGCTGTCGTGTCGTTTTCGTCGGTTTCGCTTGCATACGGTTCAAACCGATATGGCTCAACAGCTTCAGTTTCTTCTTCAATTTCGTTTTCGCTACCTGCCTCCACACTACAACCATCCGTTTCAATAAATGCGTAATCTGTTGAATCGCTTAAGCCGCTGAAATCCGAGTCTGAATCCGAGCTAATGTTGCTATACCTTGCTGTTCTATGCGCCATGTTTGTTTGTATTGGCATCACTGTGTGACGTCACAGGAAAATGGACGGGTGTATACAACGATGGTTAAAATCAGGCACTTTGAAGCTTTTTTTAGGGATATTGCGTGATGGGTAAAATTTTGAAAAAAACTTCGAAAAATAAAATAAGCAACTGGGAACTGATTTTTAATGGTTTTAACCCTTCTGAAATTGTGATAATGTTGCCCTTTAAAAATAACACTTTTATGTCAGAGTTGCAAAAAAAGTCCCTTGATTAGATTTGTCGCGAATATGTCGTTTTTTGAATAAGAGTATTTAGAGAGATCTTATTGCTTAGCAACACTGACCCCGCCTGCTGTGTCTTTTTATTCTCTGGTAGACCAGTAGCGTTATAATGTGTTTATGAGCGATAGCAAATGTATTTGTGCCAGGCATGTTATTTAGGTCCACTTTTTGATTCATATCTGATCTGACAAACAAACAATCCAGACCTGAACCATGCTGACACTTTCATAGTGTGTATGCAAACTGTTGGAAATGAGTCCTGTCGTTGAAATCTAGCCTATATGTTGACCTTTAGTACATTTCCGTGACCGTGGTGTAGCAACCGGTACTGCTAAAATGTATTGAAATGATTCAACTACAACCCAGACCACCAATAAGTCAGTAGTTGACAGCTGACCACGTTCACTCTCAGCAGTGCCAAACTGACAGATGGACATTATAACCGTAGTCAGACTGTCTGCCTCAAAAGACGACTGAGCAGCTCAGGGGTCGTGCGTGTCGCTGGCGAGGTGTGACAGCTCATTCGCATGACAACACACCAAGATGGTGACTGTTTGCATTGGATCAGATCTACAGTTTCCAATTTAAGAAAAAGCCTCCGGGGAGGCTTTACAAGCTTATTTATAGTGTGAAAAAATGCACAGAAGTCATTGCAAGCTTTGCATTATGCTGCGCTTAAACAAGATAACAAGGCTAATGTTTGCAAAGTATATCATTATCATGTCTAACCTTGTTAATGTGTTTTCATTAGGACTGTCAAATGATAAAAAATGTATCGCGATTAATCGCATTGTTCATAGTTTACTCAAAATTAATCACAGATAGATATCATTTTTCATCCTTAATAAGTGCACCCTAGACAGTTAATTTTCAAGTTTTAACACCATGAGTGGACAATTAATTTGCTTTACTGAAATGTGTTTTAAAAATTATGATTTTTTTTTAAACAGCTTGACATAAAAAGGACGAACACGGTTTAAATATTTTTTATTTTTTGCCCACAATGTGTTGTTGCCTTACCAGATTTGGTAATATGTAGACATTTTTCAAACATTTCATATTCCTACTTTAGGAGCACTTGCATTCAGAGGAGGAGTTATACCATGTTTAGATACAAGTTTTACGCTTTAATAACACAAAATATGGATTGTTACGATAATGCTTTGATTGTCAAATATGTTTGGTAATGTAAAATGTGATATTTCAATCTGAATAAATGCCTCTGATATTCTGTACATTACGTGTTGTACAAGCTAATGGTATTCATATCTCTGCATGACAATGTTTTAACATTCTGTATTTGTTAATAAAATCTAATATTAAGTTAATTAATGTTTTTTGAGGACTCAACCAGAAGATGTTATAAGACAGAACCGCCTTGCCCCATTATCCTCAACAGATGTACTAGAATTTCTTTAGACGCAAATATCACAGAAAAACACTACAAAACATTTTTGACAACGCATGATCGTAATTTTTATTTTTAATGTAGTTAAACCGGATGTATAGTGTAGCGGTAAAAGTGTGATTAGTTTGAAAAGGACATGTTTTGATGTTTAACCTGACTGTTTGCAATACAAAAGTCACCTTTTGACTTCCTCCTTACCGTCCTTAAAGGGGAACATTATCACAATTTCAGAATGGTTAAAACCATTAAAAATCAGTTCCCAGTGGCTTATTATATTTTTCGAAGTTTTTTTCAAAATTTTACCCATCACGCAATATCCCTAAAAAAAGCTTCAAAGTGCCTGATTTTAACCATCGTTATAAACACCCGTCCATTTTCCTGTGACGTCACATAGTGAAGCCAACACAAACAAACATGGCGGAAAGAACAGCAAGCTATAGCGACATTAGCTCGGATTCAGACTCGGATTTCAGCGGCTTAAGCGATTCAACAGATTACGAATGTATTGAAACGGATGGTTGTAGTGTGGAGGCAGGTAGCGAAAACGAAATTGAAGAAGAAACTGAAGCTATTGAGCCATATCGGTTTGAACCGTATGCAAGCGAAACCGACGAAAACGACACGACAGCCAGCGACACGGGAGAAAGCGAGGACGAATTCGGCGATCGCCTTCTAACCAACGATTGGTATGTGTTTGTTTGGCATTAAAGGAAACTAACAACTATGAACTAGGTTTACAGCATATGAAATACATTTGGCAACAACATGCACTTTGAGAGTGCAGACAGCCCAATTTTCATCAATTAATGTATTCTGTAGACATACCCTCATCCGCTCTCTTTTCCTGAAAGCTGATCTGTCCAGTTTTGGAGTTGATGTCAGCAGGCCAGGGAAGCTAGGGTCGATAGGGGGTTTAGCTCGCTCGTCTGCGGGAACAATCTGCCGCCATTGCTTGCCGTGCTACCGAGGTCCTTTGTCCCTGAATTGCTCACACACTCCGGCAGATTCAATGGGGGTCTGGCGGCAGATTTCTTTGACTTTATCGTTGGAAATGCATCTGCTTTGAGTGTCACAGGATATCCACACATTCTTGCCATCTCTGTCGTAGCATAGCTTTCGTCGGTAAAGTGTGAAATTTGTCCAATTTCTTGCCACTTTCGCATCTTTGGGCCACTGGTGCAACTTGAATCCGTCCCTGTTCGTGTTGTTACACCCTCCGACAACACACCGACGAGGCATGATGTCTCCAAGGTACGGAAAACAGTCGAAAAAACAGAAAATAACAGAGCTGATTTGACTCGGTGTTTGAGAAAATGGCGGATTGCTTCCCGATGTGACGCCACGTTGTGACGTCATCGCTCCGAAAGCGAATATTAGAAAGGCGTTTAATTCGCCAAAATTCACCCATTTAGAGTTCGGAAATCGGTTAAAAAAATATATGTTTTTTTTTCTGCAATATCAAGGTATATATTGACACTTACATAGGTCTGGTGATAATGTTCCCCTTTAATTTCTGTTGTGCTTTTATGCCATCTTTCTTAAGCAGTCACGGTAACAATACATTTTATGTTATCACTGCACCTGACCTGTAATGTACACATGGAAGTAAAGCACCTCCCACCCCTGAAAGACACGCGGAGCAGGCATTTGCTGCAGTAATGTTGTCTCACAGCTAAAAATAGTATTTTCTTGTCAAGACAACAACTTGCCATTGCTACAAACTTGATATTTCCAAAATGTACCCTTTTCTTTGTTCGTTTCTGCTCGCTATTCTTCCGCTTGTGGCTCATCAGTAAGAAGTGAACGCAGCTAAGTTTCCCCAAACTTTCCAACACCCCGCTACGGAATGGGCCGAGGGTCCAAAATGATCAGTGCGCGTGCGTTAAAGAAATTGTGCCGTTATCGGAACTTTTTGTTAACATGTTGTTATCGCGTTAACTTACCTGTGGTAATGCCACTATGATACATCTGTATTATAATCCTTGAACAAAGTAAGAGTGAAACTCATGTGAATAATCACTAAATGGAAAACTGTGGGTGGGATTAAATAAATTATCTTCTTCCCACTCCCTTTCAGGCAATACTGGACAATTATGCATTACTATACATTACCTTTTGCACTATATTAATTTATATTATTATGTGTTGTCAACTTTGTACTTTTTTATGTAATTGCCTGAAATAAATAAATAAATGAAAAAAATAAAAACAGCTTTAGTTTACATGCTTTCCGATGTGTGGAAGTGGAATTGCAAAAATTGTATGAAAAATAATTAGACAAAATATAGAAAACTTAAAGCTGTTGTATGTCACGGATAAATGACTGCCTCGAGGGTGTTTGCGTACGAATTAGCCACAAGCATTTTATCCCGCCCTCTTCCTGGTCTGACCTTGTAAGCTACTAAGGGGCTTTCATTGTCAAATCTAAAGATTTGGCTCAGTCGACTAATCGTCAAAAGTTGTTAGTTTTTTTTGTCTTGTTTTTATTAGCACTAACAAAAAAGATCACGTTTCAATCAATCAATCCCCCTCTTTATTTGACAAAAAATGTTTGTCCTTGTTATCGTCAACAACCTATTTTCCCTTGACGAAATTAGAAATGAAAATAAAATCGCGTTGACTAAAATAATGACAAAATAAATTGACGATTTAGTTTAACGAATAAAAATGAGACGAAAACATTGATAGAGACGAAAGCCAATCCTATTTAATTTAGTCTATAGGTGGGTTGGAGTAAATAGCCAATCATAGTTGCATGTGGGAGAAAAGGCGTGGTAAAGCATCCAATCAAAACTGGCATCTTTAAAATGGACACTGTTTTGATGTTTCACCCGGAAAACAAAACGCAATACAAGACATCAATACAATATGTCTCCTACACTGGGGAGAAAGAGAAAAGAAGACATTTGGACGCACTTCCCCTTTTGCCACAACAAAACAACTTGTAAACCCTGTAGCTCCATTTTCTTCCGTAAAATTACAACAAACTTGAAGCGCCATCTACAGACTAACCATCGCTGAATGCTGACTATATGATACTTCAAATGCAACATGCTATCTTGTGGAGGTAGTAAAAACAACATTAGGAGGTTGCCTTCAATGTTCTAAATAAATACATCCTTAAATAATTATTTTGTATTAATTAATTATGATTGAAATTAAATACATAAATGTGTCATTCATTTATTTAATGTAGATTTACATGTAATGCTTTAATTATCTCAATATCTAATCAATTGTTTAATCATGTATTTATTGATTTTGTTATTTCATGATTTAATTACTTATTTGATTACTTCATGATCCTGTGTGTCAGCGCGTGTCAGTGGGCGGTGCTAACATGAACCTACTCCAGTGATGACCTTGGTCTGAAGCCTGGAACTTTGCAAGTCTTTCAAAAAGGGATATACTCGTAGTTTTCGGGAGTTGGCGGTAGATATTTTAGACCTTGTCGGACTATAAGTCGCAGTTTTTTTCATAGTTTGGCCGGGGGTGCGACTTATACTCAGGAGCGACTTATGTGTGAAATTATTAACACATTACCGTAAAATATCAAATGATATTATTTAGCTCATTCACGTAAGAGACTAGACGTATAAGATTTCATGGGATTTAGCGATTAGGAGTGACAGATTGTTTGGTAAACGTATAGCATGTTCTATATGTTATAGTTATTTGAATGACTCTTACCATAATATGTTACGTTAACATACCAGGCACATTCTCAGTTGGTTATTTATGCCTCATATAACGTACACTTATTCAGCCTGTTGTTCACTATTCTTTATTTATTTTAAATTGCCTTTCAAATGTCTATTCTTGGTGTTGGGTTTTATCAAATAAATTTCCCCAAAAAATGGGACTTATACTCCAGTGCGACTTATACATGTTTTTTTTCCCTTCTTTATTATGCATTTTCGGCCGGTGCTACTTATACTCCGGAGCGACTTATACTCCGAAAAATACGGTATGTGGAAACAAGACCTACTTAATAAGAGCTTGACTCCACTTAGGGGCGATGGACGGCTGAGTAGCGCTTATACAGCAGCAGGCGGCCTCCGCAGCTCCCACTCCCTTCCCTCTGTTGCAAGTTTTGTTGATTCTATGTAACTTGTTTATGTGTGCTATGGCTATGAGTTTTTTTTCCCCTTCGCCTCAGTCTGGACCCTGACTTTGACTGAATATTGTTTTGTGGAATAATCAAATCATTCAATATTGAATAAAAATTCAATAAAAATATGAAATATGTACTTAAATTGTGAAATAAATTGTAAAATAAATAATTAATTGTTGAAATAATTATTTAAATAGTTAAATAGCTAATTAAATAAATATGATTTTTACATTAGAATAATTAATGTCATATTTAATTACGAATGTATTTATTTAATTCCAATTTTAATTAATTAATGACAAATTGAAGTTATTTTTTTGTTTGTTTATTTGACCCTCCATATGTTTACGGTCAATTTATTCATCATTTCATAATATTGATCTTTACTTTTATCTTCCAGGATGAAAAAACCCAAACACTGATGTGTCTGCAGAGATCCTTGTGAGCCATAATTAAGGATGTGGACCATCATGATCATCATCACACATAACTATATATAAAAAGAATCATCACAATTCTATGTTGCAGAGCACTTATCAGCCTTTTGCATGAAATCAAACCCACAGTGCATCACCAATCATGCAGTACCTCTGTTGTGCAAACTGCCATTATATCTGTGTTTGTTCTGCAAACCATAAATGTATATACTGACTTTATCCAAATAAAGGGCTGTTTCAAGACGTAACAATAGGCAGCGCACGAAGATGTATTCCACGTTTTACATGAATTGGCGTTGAGGAATTTCTCTGCTACACAAAATCCTAATATTAGTCACAGTTACAATGTTTTGGTTATGGAATTAATGGCTTTAATTGAGCATTTCCTGAACCATTCTCTGGTTTGATATAATATAAAGTGACATCACGATCACCCACACAAGTTTGTAATAAGAACAAACTGTTTGGAATCATACAGCTTGAGCCTTATCGATCGCAGTTTGTTACCCCAATTAAGATCAACCTGATATGAAAACATAGCAGGGATCTATTAAAACAAAACACAGCAGAATAGAAACTGTCATGCAGATAAAAATGCACTTTATATCTAACATAGTACATTTTGTAGCTAAATATTTACACACTCACAAATGATGTCTTCCCTCACCCCTTTGTTTATGTTTATATTCTGTCATCCCTCAATGGACGTGTCTCTCACATAACTTGTTGAGAATCCGGGAAAATAGTCATTCACGTTGCCTTGTCATATGTATAAGAATGTTATATAAATGTTTTATTTTTGTACTCTTTATTGCATTTAGGCACTGTATACTCTCACAACTGAGCCCTGCAGTCATTTGATTGTCACGATTGTATACAGTTATTCAGTAAAGTAACCAACAATACAGCGTGTCTTGGTTTTGATTTTCCGTTCCGAACACACGCACACACACACTTACACACACATTACATGTGACCGTGGGCTATTATGCAGTTACAGATGTCAGCCTTAAATGCTATGTACGAGTGTACTGTACTTTCATGTGGAAAGTGTGTTTAGCTTTCAAGTCACACGACAATGATCTTGCTTGTTCGCAGGGAATTAACTGAACAAGCAGCCATTAGGAGCACATTACAGCTAAAAGGGATGAACTTTTAACTTCCCTACGGTGGCCGTTATGCGAGACGGAGTGCAGCGCTACCCACGTGATATGTGAATGGCCCGCTGTTTGGAATATCAGAGGGGTGATAAAAGGCTTCAGGTTTGCTATTTCACTTTGATATGCACATGGGGTAGTGAGATACAGTCGTGGTCAAAAGTTGACATACACTTGTACAGGACATAATGTCATGGCTGTCTTGAGTTTCCAATCATTTCTACAACTTATGTTTTCCTCCAGAAGGTTTTATCTTTGTCCATGTGATGTTAGATGAAACAAAAATGTAACTGTTTGGCCACAATACCCAGCAATATGTTTGGAGGAGAAAAGGTGAGGCCTTTAATCCCAGGAACACCTTACCTATTGTCAAGCATGGTGGTGGTAGTATTATCCGCTGGGCCTGTTTTGTTGCCAATGGAACTGGTGCTTTGCAGAGAGTAAATGGGACAATGAAAAAGGAGGATTACCTCCAAATTCTTCAGGACAACCTAAAATCATCAGCCCGGAGGTTGGGTCTTGGGCACAGTTGGGTGTTCCGACACATACTTGCCAACCCTCCCGAATTTTCCGGGAGACTCGAATTTCAGTGCCTCTCCCGAAAATCTCCCGGGACAACCATTCTCCCGAATTTCTCCCGATTTCCAGCCGGACTTAAGGCACGCCCCCTCCAGGTCCGTGCGGACCTGAGTGAGGACAGCCTGTTGTCACGTCCGCTCTTTACTTCATACTTCAGAACCGATATTCTGGGTTGGAGTCAATAACCAGGCGAGGTGATGAAGTTACGTCTCTTTACTTCATATTTCAGAACCGACTCCCACACTTGCCGTCAGAGTGCGCAATACAACGTAAACCGTTGGCCAACCAAAAAATTACTTTTTGGTTGGCCAACGGTTTACGTTGTATTGCACCCTGATGGCAAGTGTGGGAGTCGGTTCTGAAGTATGAAGTAAAGAGACGTAACTTCATCACCTCGCCTGGTTATTGACTCCAACCCAGAATATTACACTGTCCATACCTATGCTCCTTTAAAGGCTGTGCTACTGGCTGCAAAGCATTGCACTTTCAAATACAACAATGAGTAGAGGAGTGTTATGTGTGTATATGTCTAAATAAATGAACACTGAAATTCAAGTATTTATTTTATTCATATGTATATACATATAATAAAATACATATTTATATATAGCTAGAATTCACTGAAAGTCAAGTATTTATTTTTTATATACATATATATATATATGCATATATACATATATTGCGCTCTACCACGGTATCGAGCACTATTTTTTGGATAATCTTATTAAGACATATATATATATAAGAAATACTTGAATTTAAGTGAATTTTAGCTATAAATGCACTCCTCCCCCTTAACCGCCCCCCCCCAAAATCTCCCGAATTTGGAGGTCTCAAGGTTGGCAAGTATGTTCCAACAGGACAATGACCCCAAACACACGTCAAAAGTGGTAAAGGAATGGCTAAATCAGGCTACAATTAAGATTTTAGAATGGCCTTCCCAAAGTCCTGACTTAAACGTGTGGACAATGCTGAAGAAACAAGTCCATGTCAGAAAACCAATAAATATAGCTGAACTGCACAAATTTTGTCAAGAGGAGTGGTCAAAAATTCAACCAGAAGCTTGTGGATAGCTACCAAAAGCGCCTTATTGCAGTGAAACTTGCCAAGGGACATGTAACCAAATATTAACATTGCTGTATGTATACTTTTGACCCAGCAGATTTGGTCACATTTTCAGTAGATCCATAATAAATTCATAAAAGAACCAAACGTCATGAATGTTTTTTGTGACCAACAAGTATGTGCTCCAATCACTCTATCACAGTGGTTCTTAACCTTGTTGGAGGTACCGAACCCCACCAGTTTCATATGCGAATTCTCCGAACCCGAACCGTAATCATAAAATTATGTTATTATATTAAAGAAATACTAATAAAGATATATTTTACAAACGGAAAGTTACAGGAATGGATACATGATTCCATGTTTACATCTCATTGTGCAACATGTGAATGTTTTAGTGGGAACTGAATGTGATATCTGAAAGGGGTACACATTATTTCCAAAGCAGGACCCCCACCCAGACATACAATACTAGCACACAACTCATGAAAAACAATATGTTATAGTTATAGTAATTGTAAGTGGGTCTAAACACTTATATTAGAAAATAATCTCATAGAAATGACTGCTGTCATTTGATTACAGTAATAAAACATTGAACTTGTTATTTAGTCAGGTTTGGGACAGGTGTGTTGCAGGTGTGGCCACAGTGCATGTGCACGTCTGACGTCGCTCACATGCTCTCCACTGAATGCTCAAGGAGTTTTTGCGTTTGCTCACACATATGGAAAATTAGAGGGAACATTGTTTGGGGGTAATCATAATAAGCCGACACGGAGAAGTTTTTATTTACACGATGAGTCGGGCGTGTCTTGACCTAAGCGGCGGAGGCTCTGCCGAACCCCTGAGGCCAACTCACCGAACCCCTAGGGTTCGATCAAACCCAGGTTAAGAACCACTGCTCTATCACAAAAAAATAAGAGTTGTAGAAAGTATTTGAAACTCAAGACAGCCATGACATTGTGTTCTTTACAAGTGTATGCAAACTTTTGACCATGACTGCGCCAAATCCTTGCATGGTTTGATTAGGTCAAATTGTATAAAATGCAGATAAAACAAGAATAGACAACAAATAGATTGCCATTTAACACATTGGTAAGTCAGTTTGTCATATATAGTTTTTCCACATTTTTACTTTTTGTGTTAACAGGCTTTTTAAGATCTACGGTCTTACCATGTAAGTAATATGTACCAGTCTACGGTGCATTCAAAAAGTATTCACCGCGTTTTACTTTTGCCACGTTTTGTTGTGTTACATTCTTATTCCAAAATGTAATACATTCATTTTTGTTCTCAAGATTCTACACACAGTACTCCATAATGACATTGTGGAAAGATTTTTTAGAACTTTTTGAAATGTATTAAACATACAAAAAGTAAGAAATCACATGTACATAAGTATTCACAGCCTTTGCTCAATACTTTGTTCATGCACCTTTGGCAGAAATTACAGCCTCAAGTCTTTTTGAATACGATGCCACAAGCTGGGCACACCTACAGTATCTGAGAGCAGTTTCGCCCATTCCTCTTTGTAGAACCTCTCAAGCTCCATCAGCTTGGATGGGAAGTGTCGGTCCGCAGCCATTTTCAGATCCCTACAGACATTAGATTCAATTCTGGGCTCTGGCTGGGCCACTAAAGGACATTTACAAAGTTGTCCCTAAGCCATCCCTTTGATACCTTGGCTGCGTACTTAGGGCCGTTGTTCTGCTGAAAGATGAATGGCCGCCCCAGTGTGAGTTCCAGAGTGCTCTGGAGCAGGTTTCCATCCTGCATTTATCTTCCTCTCTATCCTGACTAGTCTCTCAGTTTCTGCCGCTAAAAAAAACATCCCCGCAGCATGATGCTGCCACCACCATGCTTCACTGTAGGGACGGTATAACCCTGGTGATGAGCGGTGCCTGGTTTCCTCCAAACATGACGCCTGGCATTCACGCCGAAGAGTTCAATCTTCGTCTCATCAGACCAGAGAATTTATTTTTCACGGTCTGAGAGTCTTTTACGAAGAACCTACTCAGTGGCCTAGTAGTTAGTAAAAACTGATTTTCAAGGTAAAAGTTGATTTTCAAGGCAAAAACTGATTTTCAAGGTAAAAGTTGATTTTCAAGGCAAAAACTGATTTTCAAGGGAAAAAACTGATTTTCAAGGTAAAAGTTGATTTTCAAGGTAAAAACTGGTTTTCAAGGTAAAAACTTATTTTCAAGGTAAAAGTTGATTTTCAAGGCAAAAACTTATTTTTAAGGTAAAAACTTATTTTCAAGGTAAAAATTGATTTTCAAGGCAAAAACTGATTTTCAAGGTAAAAACTTATTTTCAAGGTAAAAACTGATTTTCAAGGTAAAAACTGATTTTCAAGGTAAAAACTGATTTTCAAGGTAAAAATTGATTTTCAAGGTAAAAACTTTTTTCAAGGTAAAAACTGATTTCCAAGGTAAAAGTTGATTTTCACGGTAAAAAATGATTTTCAAGGTAAAAAATGATTTTCAAGGTAAAAAATTATTTTCAAGGCAAAAACTGATTTTCAAGGTAAAAACTGATTTTCAAGGTAAAAGTTTATTTTCAAGGCAAAAACTGATTTTCAAGGTAAAAAATGATTTTCAAGGCAAAAAATGATTTTCAAGGTAAAAAATGATTTTCAAGGCAAAAACTTTTTTCAAGGTAAAAGCTGATTTTCAAGGTAAAAGTTGATTTTCAAGGTAAAACTTGATTTTCAAGGTAAAAACTGATTTTCAAGGTAAAAACTGATTTTCAAGGCAAAAACTGATTTTCAAGGTAAAAAGTTGATTTTCAAGGCAAACACTGATTTTCAAGGTAAAAGTTGATTTTCAAGGTAAAAACTGATTTTCAAGGTAAAAACTGATTTTCAAGGTAAAAGTTGATTTTCAAGGTAAAAGTTGATTTTCAAGGTAAAAACTGATTTTCAAGGTAAAAACTGATTTTCAAAGTAAAAGTTGATTTTCAAGCCAAAAACTGATTTTCAAGGTAAAAGTTGATTTTCAAGGTAAAAACTGATTTTCAAGGTAAAAGTTGATTTTCAAGGTAAAAGTTGATTTTCAAGGTAAAAACTGATTTTCAAGGTAAAAGTTGATTTTCAAGGCAAAAACTGATTTTCAAGGCAAAAAATTATTTTCAAAGTAAAATCTGATTTTCAAGGTAAAAACTGATTTTCAAGGCAAAAACTTATTTTCAAAGTAAAAACTTATTTTCAAGGTAAAAACTGATTTTCAAGGTAAAAGTTGATTTTCAAGGCAAAAACTGATTTTCAAGGCAAAAAAGGATTTTCAAGGCAAAAAATTATTTTCAAGGTAAAAACTGATTTTCAAGGCAAAAAAGGATTTTCAAGGCAAAAAATTATTTTCAAGGTAAAAACTGATTTTCAAGGCAAAAACTGATTTTCAAGGTAAAAACTTTTTTCAAGGTAAAAGCTGATTTTCAAGGTAAAGGTTGATTTCCAAGGCAAACACTGATTCTCAAGGTAAAACTTGATTTTCAAGGTACAAACTTATTTTCAAGGTAAAAACTGATTTTCAAGGTAATAACTGATTTTCAAAGTAAAAGTTGATTTTCAAGGCAAAAACTGATTTTCAAGGTAAAAGTTGACTCTCAAGGTAAAAACTGATTTTCAAGGTAAAAGTTGATTTTCAAGGTAAAAGTTGATTTTCAAGGTAAAAACTGATTTTCAAGGTAAAAGTTGATTTTCAAGGCAAAAACTGATTTTCAAGGCAAAAAATTATTTTCAAGGTAAAAACTGATTTTCAAGGTAAAAACTGATTTTCAGGGCAAAAACTGATTTTCAGGGCAAAAACTTATTTTCAAAGTAAAAACTTATTTTCAAGGTAAAAACTGATTTTCAAGGTAAAAGTTGATTTTCAAGGCAAAAACTGATTTTCAAGCCAAAAAAGGATTTTCAAGGCAAAAAATTATTTTCAAGGTAAAAACTGATTTTCAAGGTAAAAACTTTTTTCAAGGTAAAAGCTGATTTTCAAGGTAAAAGTTGATTTTCAAGGTAAAAACTGATTTTCAAGGTAAAAACTGATTTTCAAGGTAAAAGTTGATTTTCAAGGTAAAAGTTGATTTTCAAAGTAAAAGTTGATTTTCAAGCCAAAAACTGATTTTCAAGGTAAAAGTTGATTTTCAAGGTAAAAACTGATTTTCAAGGTAAAAGTTGATTTTCAAGGTAAAAGTTGATTTTCAAGGTAAAAGTTGATTTTCAAGGTAAAAACTGATTTTCAAGGTAAAAGTTGATTTTCAAGGTAAAAGTTGATTTTCAAGGTAAAAACTGATTTTCAAGGTAAAAGTTGATTTTCAAGGCAAAAACTGATTTTCAAGGCAAAAAATTATTTTCAAAGTAAAAACTGATTTTCAAGGCAAAAACTGATTTTCAAGGCAAAAAATTATTTTCAAGGTAAAATCTGATTTTCAAGGTAAAAACTGATTTTCAAGGCAAAAACTTATTTTCAAAGTAAAAACTTATTTTCAAGGTAAAAACTGATTTTCAAGGTAAAAGTTGATCTTCAAGGCAAAAACTGATTTTCAAGGCAAAAAAGGATTTTCAAGGCAAAAAATTATTTTCAAGGTAAAAACTGATTTTCAAGGCAAAAACTGATTTTCAAGGTAAAAACTTTTTTCAAGGTAAAAGCTGATTTTCAAGGTAAAGGTTGATTTCCAAGGCAAACACTGATTCTCAAGGTAAAACTGGATTTTCAAGGTACAAACTTATTTTCAAGGTAAAAACTGATTTTCAAGGTAATAACTGATTTTCAAAGTAAAAGTTGATTTTCAAGGCAAAAACTGATTTTCAAGGTAAAAGTTGACTCTCAAGGTAAAAACTGATTTTCAAGGTAAAAGTTGATTTTCAAGGTAAAAGTTGATTTTCAAGGTAAAAACTGATTTTCAAGGTAAAAGTTGATTTTCAAGGCAAAAACTGATTTTCAAGGCAAAAAATTATTTTCAAGGTAAAAACTGATTTTCAAGGTAAAAACTGATTTTCAGGGCAAAAACTTATTTTCAAAGTAAAAACTTATTTTCAAGGTAAAAACTGATTTTCAAGGTAAAAGTTGATTTTCAAGGCAAAAACTGATTTTCAAGCCAAAAAAGGATTTTCAAGGCAAAAAATTATTTTCAAGGTAAAAACTGATTTTCAAGGTAAAAACTTTTTTCAAGGTAAAAGCTGATTTTCAAGGTAAAAGTTGATTTCCAAGGCAAACACTGATTTTCAAGGTAAAACTTGATTTTCAAGGTACAAACTTATTTTCAAGGTAAAAACTGATTTTCAAGGTAAAAACTGATTTTCAAAGTAAAAGTTGATTTTCAAGGCAAAAACTGATTTTCAAGGTAAAAGTTGATTTTCAAGGTAAAAGTTGATTTTCAAGGCAAAAACTGATTTTCAAGGTAAAAACTGATTTTCAAAGTAAAAGTTGATTTTCAAGGCAAAAACTGATTTTCAAGGTAAAAGTTGATTTTCAAGGTAAAAGTTGATTTTCAAGGCAAAAAATGATTTTCAAGGTAAAAAATGATTTTCAAGGCAAAAAATGATTTTCAAGGTAAAAACTGATTTTCAAGACAAAAAATTATTTTCAAGGTAAAAAATAATTTTCAGGGTAAAAACTAAACCTATCTATTAAAATGGGAGCCATTACCTCCCTGCTTGGCACTCAGCATCAAGGGTTGTAATTGGGGGTTAAATAACCAAAAATTATTCCTGGGCGCAGCCACCGCTGCTGCTCACTGCTCTCCTCACCTCCCAAGGGGGTGATCAAGGGCGATGGGTCAAATGCAGAGAATAATTTTGCCACACCTAGTGTGTGTGTGACAGTTATTGGTACTTCAACTTTTAAATGGCTTCCGTCTGGCCACCCAACCAAAAAAGCCTGTTTGGTGGATTGCTGTAAAACATGGGTGTCCTTCTGGAAGGTTCTCCTCTCTCCACAGAAGAAAAAGCAGAGCATGCAAATGCAATCCTTTGATGCTCTTTTCCTGAACAGTTTGGTCAGTATCCAAAGTGTGCAACCTCAACATTAGATTTAGTTTTATCAGTGTATTAAGAGAAAATGATAAAACATCAATGTAATCCATAATTAAAGTGCAGGTGGTCCTCGGTTTACAATGCAGATACAAATGCCCTCCGATGAATGATCTAAATCTGAAATGTACAATAAACTACAGTCAGTAAGTACACTGAGGATTATTATTATTACCGTATTTTCCGCACTATTAGCCGCACCTAAAAACCACAAATTTACTCAAAAGCTGACAGTGCGGCTTTTAACCCGGTGCGCTTTATATATGGATAAATATTAAGATTCATTTTCATAAAGTTTCGGTCTCGCAACTTCGGTAAACAGCCGCCATCTTTTTTCCCGGTAGAACAGGAAGCGCTTCTTCTTCTACGCAAGCAACCGCCAAGGTAAGCACCCGCCCCCATAGAACAGGAAGCGCTTCTTCTTCTACTGTAAGCAACCACCCGCCCGCGTAGAAGAAGAAAAAGAGCGCGGATATACCGTACGTTTCATTTCCTTTGTGTGTTTACATCTGTAAAGACCACAAAATGGCTCCTACTAAACGACAGGGATCCGGTTCATGAAAAGACGCAATCTCTCCATCCGCACACGGATTACTATTTCACAGCAACTGATATTCCTGTGAACCGCACTGTGGATACAACGGGAGCACGTACGGTGAATATTCGCACCACAGGGAATGAGAAGTCATCCTTCACTGTGGTTCTAGCTTGCCATGCTAATGGCCAGAAACTTCCACCCATGGTGATATTCAAAAGGAAGACCTTGCCAAAAGAGACCTTTCCAGCCGGCGTCATCATAAAAGCTAACTCGAAGGGATGGATGAAGAAAAGATGAGCGAGTGGTTAAGGTAAGTTTAAGTTTACGCGAAGAGGCCGGGTGGCTTTTTTCACGCAGCTCTGTCCATGTTGATATACGTATGTTTGTGATTGCACATTTGCGTACATTTTGGGAGTGAACAGAGTTGTTAGAACGCTGGTTTTTAATATATTATTAAAGTTTGACTGACCTATCTGACTGTTTTTTTGACATTCCTTTAGCGCAGTTAGATGCGGCTTACAACACGGGGCGGCTTATAGGTGGACAAAGTTTTGAAATATGCCGTTCATTGAAGGCGCGGCTTATAACCCAGGGCGCCTTATGGTGCGGAAAATACGGTATTACTTTTTGCACTTTGTATGTCTCCCGGCGTAAGGCAGGCTCTTCTGGTGGCATTGCAACGAGTTTATTTTTTAATGTTCAAAATTGAATTTACAGTTAAGTGTTTATTGTCAGTAATGACCGTTTGTATGTGCTTTATATAAGCGCAACCTTAAGGTTCACGATGAAACTAAAGCAGCAAGGGAGCTTCCTGATACATAAACAGAGATTATAAAGGGGAGGAAGATCATGAACTGTTGTCTTTTTCCATTTACAGTTTATTTTTTTAGAAATGTATTTGGAGATGTTGTTACTTTGTAATACCGTATGTCCTTAATGTGTTCTGTGTTCTCCCTTTACGCAGATCACACACTTTTGCGTGACTAATGTAAAATGTCAACAAAATATGATATGAAATCTTACCTCAAATGTATTGTTGGCCCCTTCCTGCTCCGGCACTGATGAGAAATAAATGCAAATTTCCCCCCAGATGTTCTTATTGCGCCCCAAGGCACGCAGTGTCAATGCTGGGCTTGTTAACACATTCTAGTTGGTGATGTGTGAGGAAAATTTTCAATTCTATGTTTTAATTAGTGCTGACAGTTTATACAGAGTTTTAATCAGAGTAAATTACTTTGTTGTATAATTTAAGTTAACTTACAAAATACCCCAATATTTTGACACAAATGCATTTTTATAGTCTGAATACAAAAACATTCACTAAATATATTTAAAGGGTGCCAGCCAGTGTGTCTATGCTAGTAACTCATTTAGGAGGACCCAGGTTCGAGCCCCAGAAAGCAGGCGGGTTACATGAATAATTTATTTGCTTAGAACTTTGTGACTTTTTTTATCTAAAGTGCCATTTGGGTTTATTTTGAAGCACAATTTGTCACATAGCACACCTCCTTCAGCTTTGCACTAACATCTATAAAAGTGGGTGACATTGTTATCACCAGGAAGGATGAGGTCACTTACCTAGGTTCTATTCTAGAGGCTAATCTTTCCTGTGATAAAATGGCAACCAAGGTAATCAAAAAGGTCAACCAACAAACGAGATTTCTCTATAGAATCTCCTCTCTGGTCAACAAAAGCACCATGAGGATTCTAGCGGGAACTCTCGTTCAACCCTTTTTCGATTACGCATGCACCTCCTGGTACCCAAAACCCTCAAATCTAGACTCCAAACATCCCAGAACAAGCTAGTCAGATTACTTCTAGACCTCCACCCCAGATCCCACCTCACTCCTACCCACTTCTCCAAAGTGGGCTGGCTCAGGGTGGAGGACAGAGTAAAACAACTTGCACTGAGCCTAGTCTATAAAATCCGCTACACCTCCCTGATACCGAAGTACATGTCAAACTACTTCCTTAACGTAAATGACCGCCATAACCACAACACCAGAGGTTGCTCCACTAACCACGTTAAACCCAGATTCCGATCTAACAAAGGTCTTAACTCATTCCACATCAATGTGGAATGCACTCCCAACAAGTGTAAAAGAAAGGGCATCTCTATCCTCCTTCAAAACCGCACTAAAAGAACCCCTCCAGGCAACTTCAACCCTAAACTAACACCCTCCCTTCCACATCATACCTCTTTGGATTGTAAATAATCAAATGTAAATAATCAAATGTAGACACTTTTTCTTATACTTTTTTTTCTTATGACGTTTTTAATTTTTTTACTGAATGAGACAGAATGTACATGAAAATAAAGAATGTGGGATTTACAATATTAACTATGAACGATAAAACACTGAATATTGACAACCTATGAACGTCACACCCCCTCTCGATAGACGTATTTTACAATCAAGCAAAACGCAACAAAAATGCAACAAACACAGCCAAATATGAATGGGAAGGGTAAAAAAAAAAACACCTACAATCTGATATATCTGATATATTGCTAAGCTTTAGAAGTTTGTTGTAAAAATCTCCTTCAGCGTCTGTCCCTGACACTCGCATTTCAGGCTGGCCGCTCTGGAAACACTCTGTGGAAACGCTCCCCACCCACACTGCTTGGTGCCTGGTGTGACTTACCGGTAGGCTATGTTCCCCTCCTCGGACAATTTTGGACATGGGTAAGTGCGCCGTGTATTTCTAGAATCTCCGGCTCTTAGCTTTGTATGGACTCATTGATCGTTTACAAACTGAGTTCGGAGAGGAAGTGACACCAGAAAGAACACGCCACAGCCAGCCTCATAACGAAGCGGTTTCGTAACTTGGAGCTAACCACTGGAAATATGAAGGCGAGTCATCCAGACATGCCCGTGTTTCTCCTTCTTCTACATGTACAGACGCTTGTGGAAATCACACATGAATACCGTAAGAGAAAGCGATTGCAGCTATTTGGGATACAACACTTCTCAGACGGCAAGAAAACTTTCGAAAGTCGAGGTCAGTTGTGATTCTACTTACCAAAAAACTTTGTCCATTTGTCGAAGGAGAGTCAACGAGAATGTGGGCTACTGTGGATGTGATAAAAAAGGTAGTGTGTGCTTTGTATTAACTAGCCGTCAAGGGAAGACTATGGAAAACGGCGAATGCTTTTTTGTATCAGTTATTGTCCGCCATGTATGTCGCGGACTCAACGTCTAGGTCCAGAGTATATAAAGTCACCAAAAACTAATGGACAATGAAGGTGAAGGCAAAAGAGTGAGGAGTGTCCTGACCAGATATCTATATCCCTCGATTGATTGTTGTAAAATGTTCTTTATCACATTATGTACTTTCACGTGTTTATTAAAGATTTGATTAATTTATGATGGCTCAGGTGTGATTCACTACAATAGGGTCCCAAAAGCACACTGGATTCCTGTTAATTGAAGTACCACAACACTGGATATTGTTCAGATAAGTTACATTTAAGAACTTGCACACAAAGCAACACTGGAGGTGACTATGACGTGTGCATTTTCCGCGCATGCGTATTAGGTCGCGTTGCACTGGCTGACGGAGGGGGGAAGGGGTCTTAAACGACCATTGTGTGTGTGTGGACATGGATACGATTAGGAGGGATTTACCCTGGATAACCTTAGCCGGTTTAGAGTAGACGGGACCTTAGATCATACTTGCCAACCTTGAGACCTCCGATTTCGGGAGGTAGGGGGTGGGGGCGTGGTCGGGGGTGGGGCAGGGCGTGGTTGAGGGCGTGGTTAAGAGGGGAGGAGTATATTGACAGCTAGAATTCACCAAGTCCTGTATTTCATACATATACATGTATATATATATATATATATATATATATATGTCTTAATAAGGTTATCCAAAAAATAGTGCTCGATACCGTAGTAGAGCGCAATATATGTATGTGTGGGAAAAAAATCACAAGACTATTTCATCTCTACAGGCCTGTTTCATGAGGGGGGGTACCCTCAATCATCAGGTCAAAATCTCCTGATGATTGAGGGTACCCCCCCTCATGAAACAGGCCTGTAGAGATGAAATAGTCTTGTGATTTTTTTCCCACACATACATATATATATATATATATATATATATATATATATATATATATCCTGAAAATATGCAAAAAAAAAACTGTTTAGATAATTGATACTTCAAACTTGCATAAATAAATATTAAGGAATATAACATAACTTGGCTTCTGAGAGTTTCAAAATGTAATGAATAAAATGCTAAAGTTGTTGATAAACAAGCAATTATTTTAATAATTAAATATGGTCATTTTAAATGAATTATTAGGATAATTTAGAATTAATTATTTCAAATATGTTTATTTTAATGTATAATTTTAATGCCTGGATGTAATAAGGAGTCAGAAAAAATACAATTAATTTTGATGTTTTTAACAAAATATAGTAAAAATTTATTTAGTATTTTTTTTAAATTATTAATAAATATATTTATTTGTAGGTAAGATAAACATAATAATACAATTTATCTCTAGTCTGGATGATTTATTTCTTGTCACCCAGTTGTCCTCCCTTCGTGAAAAAGGGCTGTCCTCACTCAGGTCCGCATGGAGCTGGAGTGGGCGTGGCCTCCAGCTCCGGCTGAAAATCGGGAGATTTTCAGGAGAATATTTGTCCCGGGAGGTTTTCGGGAGAGGCACTGAATTTCGGGAGTCTCCCGGAAAATTCGGGAGGGTTGGCAAGTATGCCTTAGATTACCATAGTAATTAGTAGGGATGTCCGATAATGGCTTTTTGCTGATATCCGATATTCCGATATTGTCCAACTCTTTAATTACCGATACCGATATCAACCGATACCGATATCAACCGATATATACAGTCGTGGAGTTAACACATTATTATGCCTAATGTGGACAACCAGGTATGGTGAAGATAAGGCACATTAAAAAAAATTAATAAAATAACATAAGATAAATACATTAAAAACATTTTCTTGAATAAAAAAGAAAGTAAAACAATATAAAAACAGTTACATGGAAACTAGTAATTAATGAAAATGAGTAAAATTAACTGTTAAAGGTTAGTACTATTAGTGGACCAGCAGCACGCACAATCACGTGTGCTTACGGACTGTATCCCTTGCAGACTGTATTGATATATATTGATATATAATGTAGGAA
Organism: Nerophis lumbriciformis; assembly: GCF_033978685.3. Lineage (NCBI taxonomy): Eukaryota > Metazoa > Chordata > Actinopteri > Syngnathiformes > Syngnathidae > Nerophis > Nerophis lumbriciformis. The sequence goes on along the minus strand of NC_084549.2, from coordinate 18,798,202 downwards.
CCAGAATATTAATGACAGAAAGAAACAAACCTTTTGTGTGAATGAGTGTGAATGGGGGAGGGAGGTTTTTTGGGTTGGTGCACTAATTGTAAGTGTATCTTGTGTTTTTTATGTTGAATTAATAAATAAATAAAAAATATATTAAAAAAAAACGATACTGATAATAAAAAAAACCTGATACCGATAATTTCCGATATTACATTGTAACGCATTTATCGGGCGATAATATCGGCAGGCCGATATTATCGGACATCCCTAGTAATTAGTATATCATGCAAAAGTGCCGATTCCAACCATTGAAATACTTTGTATAGTTCCAGACTTATGGTCATTTGAAAACATCCCTGCACATCATAATGGCAGCTACAGTTTCCATCTTAAAGATCTAAAAAAAAATTGGGGGAATTTCCAGCGGGCCAGATTGAAAAACTTAACGGGCCACATGTGGCCCCCGGCCTTAGTTTGCCCAGATCTGTATCAGCAGCAACACCACAAGCAACAAATCCTGATATATCACAGCAAGGAAGTATTACTATATGTACAGTCACAGGTCACATGACGTCACACTGTCATGACAAAATGTGTTTCACTTCAAACCGACAAATTCAGACAAATCTGCTGTTTTTTCAATCCAGTGATCTGCATACCATACACAGTTTACATTTTCTACAGATTTGGGTACTCTATGTTTTTTCCACTTTCCAGCAGGACTCAAATCCCTTTTTCATGGTAGAAGTTTGCTGCAGGTATGGCATCTATACGTTGCAGTGCCTCATTTTTATATAATGTCTCAGTAAATTCTCTAGAGAGCAAATTGGCGAGTGTTATTCCCCAACCCCCCTGCGCCCCCAAAAAAGAAACCTTAACATTCCCCCCCCCCCCTCTTGACAATTACTTGGGAACACAAGGTCAGCTACTGCGGGGCAGATGCTTGGCTGTCATGTGGGATTGATCTAGGCTTTTTCCGGGTGATGCCACCATATAAATTCCTTGGCACCCAAAAAAATCTAGTATGTAAAAAAAATATTCTCAGCTACTAATAGTACCGTTAAAAGTGTTTTTTTTTTAATTGTGTACCAGCAGTGTCTGTTCTGTTTCGACCAGAACTGTCCCCTTTCTGCAGTTGTGGTTATTTACCCCCTTCCCCTCCACCCAAAACTGCCCTTGTGGAAGACCAAGCTGCAGCCTGGGGCATATGCTGCACACTAAAACAAGCTCCCCCAGGGAAACATTAGTAAGGCTTATATCAGATGACCTGTGGTGCATTTCCACCGGTGTTGCTTTCTCTGACTCGTAAAAAAAATAAAAACTCATCCCAAGTAATGACTTTTAAATGACCTGTTGATTGTGCTATAACGCTGCCTGTGACCGGCAGAGACATAAATCACAATTATGACAATATTAGTCAGCCAAATGTGTCCGAAAGTGTTGTGTGTTTAAAGTGACCAACACGCGGTGAGTAATAACAGCAGCATGTGTGTGTCTGTTTGGAAAATGAATAGGAGGCTAATAGAGGGGGCCTGTATGAACGCCCTAAAATCGCCCTCCTGCGGTCTCTCTACCTTTCATGTGCTAATATTGTCAAGGTTATGAGTCTCAACATCATCCGTCTTCACGTTCAAATTTTAAACAAGAGAAAAAAAACATATATAGGGTCTCTTCACACAATGGTGCAAATTCCTTTCATGTGATTGCGTTTGCAAACCAAGATGAAACAGCAAACTATGCATGTTAGGTACGGATGGCACACAAAGGACTCACACACCCTAGCAGCCACGGGGCGCCGCCATCCGCGGGGCCCACAGCAGCTTAAAAACTTGAAACTTCAGACCCAAAATTTACACACACTCAAAGCAGCCATTCCTTGGCAGATTAATAGCCACAACCTAATTGGTTGATGTGTCTCCATCAATAGTGAGCCGAATGTCTTCTCGTATGTAGCTCGGAGTACCGTCTGACACTCGGACAAAAGGAGAAGGCACACCATGACCAACGCGACTGTCTTCTCGAAGAAAGAAACAGCCAAGCTATTATGTACAGATTACTCCGATGGACTGTACCGGCTTCATCTTCAAGGGCCATAATGTGCATGAGTGGGGCCATTCTGTTCAGTGGTTGGGTGACTCAATGCCTGAGCATGTTTTTTGACTCTCTGATGAATTACGTCACCAATCAAAGTCCTCAGCAAAGACATTTTCTTGGATCAAAGTGAAAAATGTATTACTTTAGCCACAATAATTAAGCAAACCTTGCTTAAATCTCATATTGAAACAAACAAATATGGGGTTGTCACCCCGCCCTTAACACACTGCATAAACTGAAATCTATGTAAGATTAAACATCTCAAATAAGGGTGATATTTGCTTATTTTCTGTCTGATAAGATAATTCTTCTCACTCAGCAGATTTTATGTTAGAGTGTTTTACTTGTTTTAAGTGTTTGGTCCTAAATGATCTCAGTAAGATATTACAGCTTATTGCTGAGATGTTATGACCTATATTGAGTAAAACATGCTTGAAACTAGAATATCAACTGATGCAAAGCTGTGTCATCAACTCTCACAAGTATAAAACTACTTTTTTAAAGTAATAATTTCTTATTTCAAGCATGAAAAAAAAAACATGACTTTGACACAATTGTGTCTCATAACTAAAACAGATGACGGCCAAATGGACTTTGCTGTTTTATTTTCAATGAAACAATAGAAAATACGTACTCATATAGTAGTACAGTTGGCACAGTACAGCAAACTGACAGTTAATATTTAAACATTTGACATTTGACATTTCAAACAATTTTGAACAGAAATAGTTCATGCACATTCAGATAAATTCTTCAAAATTACAATAAATAAAAAAATTGGCCGGGGGCTGGGCTGTAAAAAAAAAAAAAACTAAAAAAAAAAATATGTATATATATATATATATATATATATATATATACTGTATATATATATATATATATATATATATATATATATATATATATATATATATATATATATATATATATATATATATATATATATATGTATATTCCTTGCGCACAAATTGACTGAAAGAGCACGCACTTGGCGCGATGATGTCATGTTATCGATGGAAAAATGCCTTTTTAGACCATATGATTTGCCTGAGCGGCTAGGAGACCCCGAGAGTAACAAGCGGTTGCTTTGTTGCCTTTCCATTAAGAACAATAAATTAGTTTTTAGTATAAGTTTGCTGGTTTCAAGAAATGTAATGCCGAGCGCATATCATTATGTCAAGATAATGGCACTAGCATTTACTTCATTTAAGAATATTTTTCAACATATTGAGCAAAAAGGTCTCATTTTTTTTTTTCTACCAAGAAAAGTGCACTTGTTATTAGTGAGAATATACTTATTTTAAGGTATTTTTGGGTTCATTGAGGTTAGCTAATTTTACTTGTTTTGGAAAGTCTTGACAAGCCAAATGTTCTTGTTCTATTGGCAGATAATTTTGCTTAGTTCAAGTAAAATACCCCTAATTTTTGTAATTTTTTTTCTTGTTTTTGAACACTGACTTTTTGCAGTGCAGATATTACAGCTTCCTTGCAGTAAAGCTTTTCACCAAGGGCTATTAAGATTTTTTGTCCATTCATTCAGAAGAAGAATCAGTCACTGATGTTGGACCCAAAAGAGGGCCGGACTATCACACACTTTCTCTTCCAGCCCATTCTTGAGGTGCCTTGGGGCAGTCATGCTAGAACAGGAAACAGTTCCAACAATGTTGGAAGCAGGGATTTTTCCAAAGTGGTTGGCAAAGAATAAGATGAAAGCTAACGACAGTGCCCAACAAACTCACAAAATGTCCAAACTACCGGTTAAACAATAAAGCTACCAATACACCAACCAACCCAAACACCAGTCCGCCCACCAACCAGGCAACCAACCATCCTACGGACAAAACAGCCAGGCTACCAACAAACCAATAAATCCAGCTACCCAGGCACCAACCCACCCACCTCCAAACCAACCAAACCCACACACAACTCACCAGCCAAACGACCAACCAACCCAACCTTCCCATCTGCCCAACATCCAACCTGTTAAACAATAATCAGCCTACCATAGAGTGGGACATCGCTTGAATTTGGACGATTCTGGTTCCTCGTTTTGATTCCTTTTCCCAACAATTTTTGATTCCAATTATTTTAAGAGGCAGAGTCAAAAATGTAGATCTGCACAGCGTATAGAGATGGACAGTTAGCTGCTCAGCCACCTCCTTAGAAGCTCATTCTTCTGGTTGGCAGACTGAGCATCGAAAAAAAGGAATCAGCATTTAGAAATGTGGAGGATTCCGGGAGTATCAGAAAAAAAAGACCCCGTTCCCATCCATGCCCAACCCTACCAAGCAAACAACAAAGCTACAAACCAACCAACCAAACAAAGAAACCATCCGCCCACCAATCAAGCAACCAACCATCCTATGGCCCAAATAGCGTAGCTACCAACAAACCAACCAACCCAATTAGCCATTTGCCCAGCAACCAACCTATTAAACAACTCACCCACCTCCAAACCAACCAAAAAAATATACCAACTAATCCCTCACACAGCTACCAACCAACAGAGACACCAACAAACCAACCAACCCACTTACTCATCTGCTCAGTAACCTCCCTTAGGGCTTGGCATTGTTTCAATTTGGACGATTCCAGTTCCAGTCCCGATTCCGATTCAGTTTCTGTTTCCGATTCCTTATTTCCATTGTGGTTACCTACGATTCCCATTCTTTTAAGAGGCAAGGTAAACAATTTTGCTTCACGCGGTGTATGGAGATAGACCGTTAGCTGCTTAGTCACCTCAGTGACAGTTAATTCTTCCGGTCAGCAGACTAAGCATTGCAAATAGGAATCGACATTTCAAAAATTTAGACGATTTTGGGAGATGGGCCGATGCTTGATTACCAATGCTCGATGCCCAGCCCTTACCTACCTACACAGCAACCAGCCAAGCTACCAAGCCACCCATACACAATACCAATACCATACTATCAAGAAATGTACCATCCCACACCAATGAACCCTCCAACAAAACAAACGACCAAACCCCCATGCAGCCACAAACCTACCGAATAAACCTCTCACCCGCCAAACAAACTAAGAACCCACCAACAATTACCAGCCAATTACACAACCAACCAGCCGAGCTACCAATCAACCAAAAGCAAACCTCTTTTAACTGCAATAAGCTCACCAACCAAGCTATTAAACAACCTACCCTCCAACCAACACAAACCAACTAACCCAATCGCCCACAAACCACCAAATCAAAAAATCTATGAACAAAATATCCCACCCACTACCAACACACACATACTGTAGACCCACTCACCCGCCAAACCGTGCCAAACAACCCACTAATATCACAGTTGTACCCAAATACTGTTCAACTTCCTGGATTTATTAATTAACTATATCTTACGAAAAGCACAACCATCACTTTTCTATATTTCTCATCTAACATGATGGCTGAAGTCTATCCCAGTTGACTGAGGACTAAAACTCCTGGTACTAACACTACCAAGCGGCACTGAAGTTCCAAAAAGTATTTTCCATCTTCTTTCTTTTATAAGAGCCTTTGAAATTTGGGTATGGTTACGCTAAAATTAAAAAACTATACTGTTAGTCAGACTTGAGACTGTAAAATTCCCCCACCGGCAGCAGACAACACGAGGAAAACATGACTCATGATTTTCAGTGGACTGAGTGAGCAATTAGAAGGTAAAAGTAACCCTTTGAAAATAAGCAGCCGTGTTGTTAAATGTCCTCAGTATTGACTGATGGCTCTCAACTTTGCAGGTCTGCACAGAAAGTAGATTTCATGCAACCAGATCTGTTTTTTGTACGGTGAAAATGTCTGAAAAGTTTGTTATGCATCAAAAGTGTTTGTGCAGAATTGGCCTTATTATTAGTGGAAAGGTGTAGATAAGGTAAATGATGGTGACTTGGTTAGTGTGATGAGTCTTCTCAGTGATTGATTTTCATAGAACACTCTTGTTGACAGGATTCCTTCGTGATGGATGATGATGTGAACCAGTCTGCTCGCATGAATCATCGTACTGAGCCTTCAGTTAGTCTCACATCTGACACCATCGGTTGTTCAGTTCTTACCTTTAGCCTTCTTATCAGCATGAAATTGTAGACCTGGCACTTAAAGAAGGGGCTTAGTGACATTGGTTATGTCTGATGGATCATTTAAAAAGTGGGTTTGGGAGTTGGAAGACTGAACAACTTTGCCTCAAATGTAAGATGCAAGGAAATGTATCACCGTGATGTTAAATTTAGCATTATAAACCCTCCTCTGTTATTTGTTGTTTTCACTGCAGGCCAAAGTGGCCCAAAACTGATTTTTTTTTTTAGATCTGATTTTTTCCAGCTGACTGTTTACACTGCAAGTAAAATGTGATTTTTATCAGACCCCATTGTGGTCCGAGTGTGGCCTCGACTTCACTTGCAAGGCATTTCGATAAAGTAAAAACAACGGAAGTTGACCGGGAGGAAGTCGCTACTACCGTATTTTTCGGAGTATAAGTCGCTCCGGAGTATAAGTCGCACCGGCCGAAAATGCATAATAAAGAAGGAAAAAAACATATATAAGTCGCACTGGAGTATAAGTCGCATTTTTTGGGGACATTTATTTGATAAAACCCAACACCAAGAATAGACATTTGAAAGGCAATTTAAAATAAATAAAGAATAGTGAACAACAGGCTGAATAAGTGTACGTTATATGACGCATAAATAACCAACTGAGAACGGGCCTGGTATGTTAACGTAACATATTATGGTAAGAGTCATTCAAATAACTATAACATATAGAACATGCTATACGTTTACCAAACAATCTGTCACTCCTGATCGCTAAGTCCCATGAAATCTTATTCGTCTAGTCCAGGGGTCGGCAACCCAAAATGTTGAAAGAGCCATATTGGACCAAAAATACAAAAACAAATCTGTCTGGAGCCGCAAAAAAATTAAAAGCCATATTACATACAGATAGTGTGTCATGAGATATAAATTGAATTAAGAGGACTTAAAGGAAACTAAATGAGCTCAAATATAGCTACAAATGAGGCATAATGATGCAATATGTACATATAGCTAGCCTAAATAGCATGTTAGCACCGATTAGCTTGCAGTCATGCAGTGACCAAATATGCCCGATTAGCACTCCACACAAGTCAATAACATCAACAAAACTCACCTTTGCGCATTCACGCACAACATTAAAAGTTTGGTGGACAAAATGAGACAGAAAAAGAAGTGGCATAAAACATGTCCTAGAAAGTCGGAGAAAGTTATATATGTAAACAAACTACGGTGAGTTCAAGGACCGCCAAAAGTAGTAGGACAAAACGGCGCTTGCCAAATACTTGAAACAGTGAAGCATGTTTAATATAAACAGTGTGCTTTATAACAATTAGGGAGTTTTGTGTCATGTTTGTCCTCCTACAGAAACCATATTAAAACCAAGAATATTTTTTCCCCCCTCATCTTTTTCCATTTTTTATACATTTTTGAAAAAGCTCCAGAGAGCCACTAGGGCGGCGCTAAAGAGCCGCATGCGGCTCTAGAGCCGCGGGTTGCCGACCCCCGGTCTAGTCTCTTACGTGAATGAGATAAATAATATTATTTGATATTTTACGGTAATGTTTTAATAATTTTACACATAAGTCGCTCCTGAGTATAAGTCGCACCCCCGGCCAAACTATGAAAAAAACTGCGACTTATAGTCAGAAAAAAACGGTAATACAAACTAAAATAAAAGTCACAACACCTTAAAAATGAGCGTTGTTTAGGTGAAAGTAATTGAAAGTAATATAATGAATGAATGGATGTATATAGTGTAATATATTTGGGATAATGGTTGTTAAGTAGAGGAGACACGGACATCAGCGTGGATCTACGCAAACTTTATTTTTCAACTCACATGTAAGCAAATGCGCCACAGCGTCAATTCCGGTCTTTCAACAATTGCTGTTTCTTCAAAAACTAAATATATATTCATATAATGATAAATAAATGATAAATGGGTTGTACTTGTATAGCGCTTTTCTACCTTCAAGGTACTCAAAGCGCTTTGACACTACTTCCACATTTACCCATTCACACACACATGTTACATATAACCTATTATTTGCACACTATTGACAAATGATGCACCGAAAATTCGGTCGTCTTAAATAAATATCGAAACCGGATGTTCTGATGAAATATCCATTTCCGCTGGGGGAAAAAAAGTCACATTCATGTCACATTCGGGTCGCATTGCGTTTAGACTGCAGTCACATTTGAAGAGATCAGATTGCATATGTGGCCTGAATCTGATGCCAAAAGATCAGATTTAAATCACTTTGGAGCATTTAGACTGGCAAAAAAATCAGATCTGTCACTTAAGGGCAAAAAAATCTAATTTGGTGTGCAGCGTAAACGGGGACTTTAAAGTCCTCTCCTTTTTGGCACTGTGACTTATGTAACCAAGATGTTGCTGTAGTTTGTTTACTTCCGATGCTGTCACTGTCAGTAGTTATTTTGTTCAACCACTTTAGTTATACTTGTAGTGTTCCCCTAGGTCACAGGTGTCAAACTCAAGGCCCGGGGGCCAGATCTGGCCCGCAACATCATTTTATCTGGCCCGCAAACACCTGTAAATGTTATATGTCAATAAAGTACTTAGTATTTTTTCACTAAATTCAATTGATTTTTTCATTTTGACAGAAAAAATATATGAGCTGCTTGAAATTGCATACCTTTTCAACTTTAATAGTATCCAATATTGCAACAAATGTTTCATACTTTCCAAACATGTTTTTGTCTAAATAAAAATAAGTAAAAATACTTAACTGTACAGCTACCCATCAAATTGATAAAAATGACAATACATTTTACGTTGTTCTTTACAGCATATTACTGTAAATCATACTTGCCAACCCTCCCGAATTTTCCGGAAGACTCCCGAAATTCAGCGCCTCTCCCGAAAACCTCCCGGGACAAATATTCTCTCGAAAATCTCCCAATTTTCAGCCGGAGCTGGAGGCCACGCCCCCTCCAGCTCCATGCGACCTGAGTGAGGACAGACTTTTTTCATGACGGGAGGACAACAGGGTGACAAGAACTAACAAATCCAAACTAGAGATAAATTGTATTATTATGTTTATCTTACCTAAAAATAAATATATACTGTATATTAATTTAAAAAAAACAAAAAACATTTTTACTATATTTTGCTAAAAACATCAAAATTAATTGTATTTTTATTTGTATTTTTTATGACTCCTTATTACATCCAGCCATAGAATTCTACATTAAAATAAACATATTTGAAATAATTAATTTTAAATGATCATAATAATTCATTTAAAATGACAATATTTAATTATTAAAACAATTGCTTGTTTATCAACAACTTTAGCATTTTATTCATTACATTTTGAAGCTCTCAGAAGCCAAGTTATGTTATATTCCTTAATATTTATTTATGCAAGTTTGAAGTATCAATTATCTAAACACAGTTTTGTTTGCATATTTTCAGGATATATATATATATATATATATATATATATATATATATATATATATATATATATATATATATATATATATATATGAAATACTTGACTTGGTGAATTCTGACTGTCAATATACTCCTCCCCTCTTAACCACGCCCCCAACCACGCCCCCCTACCCCCCCACTCCCGAAATTGGAGGTCTCAAGGTTGGCAAGTATGCTGTAAATTGAAAAAAAAAACTACTCCTGTTTTTTGCGTAAAAATTCTGTTGACTGAGCTGACAGTTTTTGACTGTAAAATCTACGGTTGTTTTTAAACGGTAAATAGAAAAACAGTACATTTGTTTTTACGGTAGAAAATCTGGCAGCTAAGTTGCCAGAATAAAAAAAGAACTTGTACTGTTTTTCCATTCACAATATAATGTTGTAAAAACCAATGTCGATTTAACACAAAAATTCTGGCAACTTAACTGCCAGCTTTTAACGTAAAACAGTGGTACTGTTTTTCCATTTACCGTAAAATGTTGTAAAAAAATAAAATAAACGCAATATTTTACAGTAAAATTTTGTAAATGCTAAGGTTTCACTGTAAAATCGACATTTTGATTAAAACAATTTATATGATTAATAATGAAATCCCAAGGCAAATACATTATTCACTGTTACAAGTGGCCCTCAATCAAAACCAGTTTGACATCCCTGCCCTAGGTTCTATTTTCCCATTTTCTCTCTTTTTTTCTCATTTTTCTAAAGCCCCCCTGGTCTTGACTTTTTTGGAAATGTGGCCTTTAAAAAAGGTAGTTGCTGTGCTGTGTATAGACGAGTGCTTGTGAATGTGCAAGGAGTATGACTGGTGTTGCACAAAAAAGAAACAAAAAAGCTAAATTCTGATTTCATGTGTGCTGTGTTTTTCTTTTACATATAAATCTTTTTGGTTAGACAAGAAAAAAAAACAATGTCCGTGCATGGGAAAGTCAAAAGGAAGTGTAGATTGGACCAGCTATGCTTTTCCGACAGACTGATAGATTTATTTATTTTTTTGTATGACTGTGAGAGAGTCAATCGTTGCATTCCACATAGGGCTCCTTTTTTTGTTTTTAAACAATTGTTACAAGAATCCAAAGAAAAAACAAAAGAGGTAATCCAATGGCAGGTCAAATTTTGAAGTATAATATGACTTTAGAAGCATATTTTCCCCTAAAAAAGTAATCAAATTCTGATTACCTCAGGCACATTTTGGATGTTCCTCTGTCTAGTTTGTTTTTTGCATGAACACCTTAAGTGGCCCCTCTTTTTTACTTCTTCTTTGCCATGACACGGCCGTGATTACTCACGCGTTAAAAAAAAGTAAGACAGGGTTTTCATGAAAAGAAACAAATCACCCTTGAAAAAAGGCAAACTTGGAAGGACCAGGCAATGAAAAGGGTTGCGCAACTGAAGCTGACCCCCTAAGGAGGGTAAAATGATTGTCAAACTCTGGGAAAATAGTTTTGCATTCCGAAGAAGCTCTGTGTTTTATGCAAACTAAAAGTGCACTCGAGTACCCTTTGGAAAAGTGTCAACAAAACACTGTCATCCACTACTAACCCGAACAAACCAATTGGAAGTTATTGCTCAATTTCCTTATTTCAATCAATCAATCAATCAATGTTTACTTATGTAGCCCAAAATCACGAGTGTCTCAAAGGGCTGCACAAGCCACAACGACATCCTCGGCTCAGATCCCACATCAGAGCAAGAAAAAACTCAACCCAATGGGATGTCAATGAGAAACCTTGGAGGGGACAAACTGTATATATATATATATATATATATATATATATATATATATATATATATATATATATATATATATATATATATATATATATATATATATGTATATATATATTCCGAGCGCGATGATGAGGGGAAAATGCATTTTTAGACAATATGATTTGCCTGAGTGACTAGGAGGCACCGAGAGTAACAAGCGTTGGAAAATGGATTAGAAAGGACAGATTGAAAAACAAAATTATAATTAAAAAAAATAGTTTTTCATTTAAAAAGAGTTACAAAAAGAGACAACTGGCATTATATCAAATTGATTTTTGATTTTGATTGGACGTGTCATTGTGGAGTTTGGGTGTTGGTGGAGGGAACATCTAAAATAATTTGTGTTAAAAAAGGGGGCAGATAAATATAAAAATATTATTCTTCCGTCTGCTCCTTTCTGATCATAGAAATGTATAAGAAACAAAAAAACAATGAAAGTGTGAACTGTACGTGGCTTGTATATATGCATTTTCATGAAAGGAATAAAAAGAAATGATGATGACTTCTAGTGAATTGTGTGATCTATATTTATATAGCGCTTTTCTTTAGTGATTCAAAGCGCTTTACATAGTGAAACCCAATATCTAAGTTTCATTTAAACCAGTGTGGGTGGCACTGGGAGCAGGTGGGTAAAGTGTCTTGCCCGAGGACACAACGGCAGTGACTAGGATGGCGGAAGCGGCAATCAAACCTGGAACCCTCAAGTTGCTGGCGCGGCCAACCGAGCTATACTGCCCTAGTGTAAGGGAAGTGGCTGTGCCAGATGTTGGTAAACCTCACTCCCCGGCGACTTCAAAAGTAGCGCTGGCTGCCGGTTTAGGCTTTTAGCCCAGTTGTCAGCACTCCCGCCTCTCATGCGGATGGTTGGCGTCCCCCGTGCGGAATGCAGTAACAAGGCACGGGTTACACTTTGTCTTAAAAACATTGAAAACCCTTTTTTTAAAGCTGCGCCTCGCAACGTTGAAACGCAGGCATATGTTGCAGTAAATGCATCACGTGTTTAGTTTTTTTCATTGAAGAGAGTGCATATGCCCATTGCACCGTTCATCCATAGAATCAGTTCTTCTTACATGACCAGATAACATTTTTACTCCAATTATAATGTGGCTCCCTGCAGGACAATTGGTTGTACATTTGCAAAATAAATGCCTTTCATTGGCAAATTAATCGATACGTAAGAGTTGTACCATGACACCATATATATTTATATTTATAATTATATTATTCACATATAAAAAATAGTGCGAATAAGTGTTTATTGTTTATTGTGAGCGAACTGTGGTGCTGAATTTCCCCCAGGGATCAATAAAGTACTTTCTATTATATTCTATTCTATTTAGAGATGTCCGATAATGGCTTTTTTGCCGATATCCGATATTCCGATATTGTCCAACTCTTAATTACCGATTCCGATATCAACTGATACCGCTATATACAGTTGGGGAATTATCACATTATTATGCCTAATTTTGTTGTGATGCCCCGCTGGATGCATTAAACAATGTAACAAGGTTTTCCAAAATAAATCAACTCAAGTTATGGAAAAAAATGCCAACATGGCACCGCCATATTTATTATTGAAGTCACAAAGTGCATTATTTTTTTTAACATGCCTCAAAACAGCAGCTTGGAATTTGGGACATGGTCTCCCTGAGATAATTCTGATACCCACTACAACTATGGGAAATACTATACTTTGACTTTCACAAAGTGCATTATAATTTTTTTTAATTTTTTAAACATGCCTCAAAACAACAGCTACAAATCAATGAAGGCACACAGCTTCAGTCCAGAGTATACTAGAGTAATAAAGTAAACAATAAAGCTGATTCTGATTCTGAATAACATAGTCCTCCTTTAGTGCAAGACTGCCTGGCATACTGTATAACAGGAAATGATAAACTGGGCTCACATCCATCTTCCGCTTGTATTCATCGTGTATCTCCTCATGATTCTTGAAGAGGTGGGAGATCAAATTGCTCGTATTAAAGGAAGACGTCTTGGTTCTTGCTCGCATAACCAACTTTTTGCAGTCATTGCAAATTGCCAGTTTTTTATCCGTCAGACACTTTAAAACAGGGGTGCTCAATACGTCGACCGCGATCTACCAGTCGATCGCAAAGGTAGTATTGGTAGATCGCACTACATAAAAAAATAAAATAAAAAAATAAAAAAATTTGCATTACATAAAAAAAAAAATTGACGCCAGCCTATCATCCATCCCGTCTTTTGATTGATAAACAGGGCAGCCAGTCAGATGACATCTTCGTTTTTCTGACACTTAGGTCACTGCGCATGCGCAAACAACGGCGCTTAGTGCAGCAAAGCTAACAAGCTTGTCAGCGAGTTACCGCCAATTTTCAGCCCTCGGTTTTTTCTCTTAAGGGTATAAAAATGAGTGGGGGAGCTGGACCAAGTAAGAAGACAAAAACTTATCACTTTCATACGGAATGGGAGGAGGACTTTTTTTTTCACGATGACATTTTCAAAGTGCGTTTGCCTCATCTGCCAATCTGCCATCGCAATACCAAAGAAGGGAAATGTGGAGCGGCATTTTCGGACTATTCATGGAAAATACGACACCGACTTCCCGCTGAAAAGCGAGCTGAGAAAGAGAAAGGTGAAGGAACTGAAATCCCAGTTGTCCGGACAGCAGTCATTTTTCACAAAACAAACTTCAAAAGCGAAAGTCGCCACCGAAGCATCATTCCGGGTGAGTCACATCATCGTTAATAACAATAAGTCCTTCCAAGACGGAGAGATAGTAAAGGAGGCATTCGTTGAAGCAGCTGACTCATTGTTCCGAGACTTTAAAAATAAGGCAGAAATATTATCTTCGATATAAAGAATCCTCAATATATTTAGAAATAAATATATGTATTGCATTTTTGTAGTAGGTACATCATTTTGACTTGATCATTTTATAAGTAGCTTGCATGCTGAAAAAGTGTGAGCACCCCTGATTCTTGTATTATCATTAAACACCTTTAATTTATTAACAATATTAACTATATGTGTTAAACATGCTTGCATTATCATTAAACACCTTTAACTTGTTAACAAAAACATATATTTCATAAATAAGTAAACATAAATTATATATATGAATGAGGTAGATCCCCACGACTTGATCAATTGAAAAGTAGCTCGTCTGCAGAAAAAGTGTGAGCACCCCTGCTTTAAAATAATCCCAAACCATGTCGTTAGTCAGTCACCGAGCGAGCTGGCTTGTTAGCCATGGCTACAGCACCGGCAACAACACACTCTTGTTGTTGCTATGCTGCGCTCGTGGCGGTTTGATGAGGTCATCAAGCGTCGCCAGTAAACCTGTCATGCTGCAGTCATCAACTACTGTGTTGTGTGTGGGAGAGGGGTAAGGGAAGGGGCTGCAGATTGGGAGACGCAACTGCTCTGTACTGCTGCCTACATCCGTGTTTTACTGGATATGTACCGCTGCGTACAGCGGCGTTTTAAAAAGTAATTAATTTTACTTTTTAAAACTGATACCGATCATTTCTGATATTACATTTTAAGCATTTATCGGCAGGCCGATATTATCGGACATCTCTAATTCTAATAGCAAACAGCTATATGGAGGAATTTGAATCATGCGCGCACACGTACATACACACACACACACAAACTAAACACACTCTCTCAGACCTTGAAGCAGACGCAAGCTGCTTGCATTAGTGGAGGATGTTTAGACCTCATCCTTGGAACCCTTGAGGGAGACTCGGCAAAGCAGGACCGGGCTGACCTCTAACCTCACGGAGGGTCCTGCGCATTGAAATCCTAAAGATGGCGTTTGCACGTTTCAAAGGGAACGTGCCGAGAAAACGCGGCGGACAGGGAGGAGGGAGCGGGACAGGAAGGTCGAGTGTGGTCTTCAGTAAGTGTTAAGGATAATAAAGAGGGGGCTTAGGGGGGTTTAGGTGCTGTTGGCGGATAACAGCAGGACAAATGAGAAGACTTCTCCAACAGCAGCACTCGACTGATCCCAGCTGAGTCAACAACATCACCGCGGGAATTCCGAATACCTGCGGGAGGAGGAGCGGGAGGAGGTTGTTGCTCCGCATGGGTGTGAACCTTCCTTCTCATCACAGACAACACACACTCACCCCAAGCTAAATATTAGGGACACCTCTCAGCATGATGGCATGCACTTCAACACCCTAGCAAACGACTACAATAATAAACCTACTGTTAGATTCAATCAAAGCTGAGCCTTTTTACCATGAATTGATTAACGTGGACCCCGACTTAAACAAGTTGAACAACGTATTCGGGTGTTACCATTTAGTGGTCAATTGTACGGAATATGTACTGTACTGTGCAATCTACTAATTAAAGTTTCAATCGATCAATCAATCAATCAGCATTACTATCTCTGCAGCGACGGTATGTTCATCGTATGGAAACTCCTTACCCACAATTAAGTTGTATTAAACAAGGAATATGTGTCCGGACTCAAGTACAGCATACTAGGCACAGTTGTGATACTGCAAATGATCCCTATAGCACGGTTGGTAGAGTGGCCATGCCAGCAACTTTGAGGGTTCCAGGTTCGATCCCCGCTTCCGCCGTCTGAGTCACTGCCGTTGTGTCGTTGGGCAAGACACTTTACCCACCTGCTCCCAGTTCCACCCACACTGGTGTAAATGTAAATTAGATATTGGGTTTCACCAGTGACGTGCAGGTGAGGCCTCATGGAAAGAAAAAAAATGTAATAAGAAAAAAAAAAAATTAAATTGTTATATGTATCCAATGATTATACTATAAAGTTATTTTCCATTTAACTTCACCAGTTTTAGATTATTTTTATTCAAAATCGCTGAATTTTCACATTTGCCGTTCAAATACTGAGAAGAGACGGTGCGGTGAACAGCAGCCAGTTGAGGCACGTCACTCAGTGCCGCAACATGGATTGCGCAATGACTCGGCTAACTGCTGGCCTGCTGTGCAGAGAGGCTGTATTGCTATATGAACTATATCATACATTTCCATAGTTTAGTTAGCTGAGGTATATAATGTACAGTGTATTTTGTCAACAACTGTATGTGTGTAAAGTATTTCTTGTGCTGAGCGATCATAAAACGGCTGCAAAAGACGCACTGTGTGAGGCTCGCCTCCTGCACCCCCGCCGTAGAATTGTTATATCAACTAAAGTCCACACTTGAACTTTCCATGTGCAAGATTGAATCTATTTAAAAAAATTATTTCATAAGAAGCCAAAAAGTGCAAAAACAATAATGTTGGTGTTGGAGGAGTTGTGAATGACTGCAGCGACACAACATTAGATACACCTGCAGACTGCAGGTGTATCTAATTCACAACTCCTCCAACACGAACATTATTGTTTTTGCACTTTTTGGCTTCTTATTAAATAACTTTTGTAACCTATTTTCATGGGCTTTCCTCTTTGTGATGTTAAGTTCCTGTTATGCGCTGTTATACAGTATATGCCTTGAGCTCTTATTTTGAAGGCGCTAAGAGCGGAAGTGATGTCACGTTGCGGAGGTTTTTGAAAGAAGGTAAATAAAGTGGTCCTTGTGTAAACTGGAGCCTCCGTGTTTGTTATTTTGTAGTTTCATACAGTATAGGCGACATTTATAAACCCTCGGTTACACTTTTTTAAATAGATTCAATCTTGCACGTGGAAAGTTTAAGTGAGGGCTTTAGTTGCGGAGCATGGACTTAATTTTTAAGTAAAGGTAAGACCATAATAAAGTTTTTTTTATTAAATGTGCTTTTTTGTGTGCTACAGTTTGTATGTGTAAAGTTAAAGTTAAGTTAAAGTACCAATGATCGTCACACACACACTAGGTGTAATGAAATTTTTCGTCTGCATTTGACCCATCCCCTTGATCACCCCCTGGGAGGTGAGGGGAGCAGTGGGCAGCAGCGACGCCGCGCCCGGGAATCATTTTTGGTGATTTAACCCCCAATTCCAACCCTTGATGCTGAGTGCCAAGCAGGGAAGAATGCTGGTATGAGCTTTTAAACATAACCCATTAACTGCTGCCAATCAAATGGTGAATGAGATACTCTTTAGGGTTCATATGTTTGTAAATCTGACTGTGATGAAGTCAGTGCCTCACCAGCCATCAACCTCACCGCACGTCACTGGGTTTCACTATGTAAAAGCACTTTGAGTTACTAGAGAAAAGCGCTATATAAATATACTTCACTTCACTTCATCCCTCATCCACAATGTGAGCATTAAATGTCAGCTTAGTGCCTTTGATTGCCTGCAGACTTTGGCACATGTTGGTCCCATAAGTCCTGATTTTCTAGTTCATAGTAGTACTAGTGTTGTCCCGATGCCAATATTTTAGTACCGGTACCAAAACATTTGTTCGCACGTACAACACTTAAGACTTTCAGTACATCAGTATGTGGAATTAAATTATGGAATGGATTAAGCAAAGAAATCAAACAATGTGATCCACTTCAAGAAACTCTTCAAACTTAAAGTGTTTACAAAGTACAAAGAAGAAGAACCATGATAAACATTCTGAATTTATTTCATCCATCCATTCATTTTCTAGATAATCTTACTCATCTCATCATATGAAATATGACTTACTTCACCAATTATTATTTATTTATTTTTCATTGTTATTACTTATGGAGTATATTGTGAATCAATTGAGAACAGGAAGTGAACATAAGTTTTAGCAACTGCTATGTAAAGGAAAAGGAGTAGGATTAAATAAGCTCCGCTTCTTCCTACTCCTTTTCGAACATGTTAAAGTTAAAGTACCAATGATTGTCACACACACACTAGGTGTGGCAAAGTTTGTCCTCTGCATTTGACCCATCCCCTTGTTCACCCCCTGGGAGGTGAGGGGAGCAGTGAGCAGCAGCAGTGGTGGCCGCACCCGGGAATCATTTTTGGTGATTTAACCCCCAATTCCAACCCTTGATGCTGAGTGCCAAGCAGGGAGGTAATGGGTCCCATTTTTTTATAGTCTGCGCGTTTGAACTCACAACCTACCGATCTCAGGGCGGACACTCTAACCACTAGGCCACTGAGTAGGTTTGTGATGTGTCATGTTGTATGCTTGCATGTTCCAAATAAACTCAAACTCAACTCAACTTAAAAATGTATTTTGATACTTTTCGGTACTTTTCTAAATATGGAGGACCACAAAAAATGGCATTTTTGGCTTTATTTTAACAAAAAATCTTAGGGTACATTAAACATATGTTTCTTATTGCAATCGAAGAACAATTTTGTCCTTAAATAAAATAGTGAACATACCAGACAACTTGTCTTTTATTAGTAAGTAAGCAAACAAAGGCTCCTAATTTGTCGGCTGACGTATGCAGTAACATATTGTGTCATTTATCATTCTATTTTGTCAAAAATAATGAAGGACAAACTGTAAAAATTGATTATTAATCCACTTGTTCATTCACTGCTAATATCCGGTAATTTTCTGTTTTAACATGTTCTATCTACACTTCTGTTAAAATGTAATAATCACTTATTCTTCTGTTGTTTGGATACTTTAAACTTAGTTTTGGATGATACCACAAATGTATGTATCGATCCAATACCAAGTAGTTACAGGATCATACATTGGTCATATTCAAAGTACTCATGTGTCCAGGGATGTATTTCCTGACTTTACAAACATAATAGGAATTTTTAAAAAAGGAAAAAATATATTGTGACGATAAATATTGATGTAATCATAGTAGTATAGACTAGATACGGTCTTGTACTTGGTATCATTACAGTGGATGTCAGGTGTAGATCCATTCATGGCATTTGTTGCCGGTGCTAGCTTGTTGTTAGCGGTTAGCTATCATATTCTCCTATGGTGTGTAGTGAAGCATGTTTAGCTATTCCTCGTCTTGCAGGGATGATACTTGTAAGAAACTTACTTTATTTGTCGCCATGGAGGCGAGGATTAGTGATTTAGAAGTAGCTAAAACACTGCAGACTGCGAATGGACGTTCGCCGCTAGCTCGCTAGCCATGTCTTAAAGCACCTCTTCCTGAGGGCGTTTCTGTGTTATAACTTCACCTTTATCTTCAGTTTTTAGGCCAAAATGCATCCGTTCTCCCTTTTCTGTCTACACACTGTGTCTGCTTGTAAGTACTCTGTGATTATGCGCTGCCGAACATGCTCCTCTGCTCGTAAAACCAGCAATGTCACGACGTGACCCATGCCCGGGAACCGGTACTTTTCAATCAGAGTATAGTACCGTTTTTGATTCATTAGTACCTCCCTCCCCCATTTACACTCATTCACACTCATTCGCACAAAAGGGTTGTTTCTTTCTGTTATTAATATTTCAGGTTCCTACATTATATATCAATATATATCAATACAGTCTGCAGGGATACAGTCCGTAAGCACACATGATTGTATTTCTTTATGACAAAAAAACAAAACAAAAAAAAACAAAAACCCCCGAAGCTGAATAGACCTGACTAGACCCAGTCATCGGCAGTGCGCCTTATAATCCGGTGTGCCCTATGGTCTGGAAAATACGGTATTCAGACTTTCTAGTAGCAAGCAGCATGGTATGCACTTTCTTGACTGTTCCAGTGTGTTATGCACCAAGCCTCTCAACTCTTTCACATTGCAACATTTGTTGTCTTAATTCCTTCCACACTTTGGGCAATGGGGCCTGGAGTTGATTCTGTGTACAAATCGATCTGGATTGGAAAAAGTAAACCTCCGCCCACGCTTCACAAAGCTTGGCAAAGGAGCGATGATAGACAGCGAGCAGCCTCCCTCCTGTTTATGAACTCCTTCCCCTCTTCACTCAGAATAATCTATGGCACATTTTCACCTGCATATTCTCTTTTCCTCTGCATCATGACACCCCCCCAAGATGACAATCTAAGCCACATAAGATTAATTTAGCGTTTCTGCAGCGTTATGATTGAAGGTGACCGTTGCGCAGGCAGCCAGACAGATGGATGACTACAGTAACTTATTGTGGCTCGACGGCTCTATGCTGCAAAGAAAACAATGCCTACAGTCCATGTTTACATTGAACTTTATATCGCATTCACACGTGCAAAAGAGCATTAGACCGTCCGTCTCACCTCCGGTTGGACCCTACAATGGTACTTCAGCTTGGTCGTGGGCTGTGATTCATGGCGGATACGAACACTGCGGGTGGTTGGAGGAGGATTCAAGGTCCAATGAGTGTCAAAAGCGTCTTCACGCTGCACAGAGAGGCCTATACATTGTCAGGCCAAAGGGTTCCAAAGCTATTTACGCCCCCACATATGCTCATACCAAGAGGAAAGAGAGGTCGTCTTGAGACACCGTAGTCTTTAATATCACGGAAACAACATCAAACAAGTCAAAGTTAAAGTTAAAGGGGAACATTATCACCAGACCTATGTCAGCGTCAATATATACCTTGATGTTGCAGAAAAAAGACCATATATTTTTTTAACCGATTTCCGAACTCTAAATGGGTGAATTTTGGCGAATTAAACGCCTTTCTATTATTCGCTCTCGGAGCGATGACGTCACGTTGTGACGTCACATCGGAAAGCAATCCACCATTTTCTCAAACACATTGCAAACACCGAGTCAAATCAGCTCTGTTATTTTCCGTTTTTTCGACTGTTTTCCGTACCTGGGAGACATCATGCCTCGTCGGTGTGTTGTCGGAGGGTGTAACAACACGAACAGGGACAGATTCAAGTTGCACCAGTGGCCCAAAGATGCGAAGGTGGCAAGAAATTGGACGTTTGTTCCGCACACTTTACCGACGAAAGCTATGCTACGACAGAGATGGCAAGAATGTGTGGATATCCTGCGACACTCAAAGCAGATGCATTTCCAACTGGACTGGACAGATCAGCTTTCAGGAAAAGAGAGCGGATGAGGGTATGTCTACAGAATATATTAATTGATGAAAACTGGGCTGTTGTTGTTGCCAAATGTATTTCATATGCTGTAAACCTAGTTCATAGTTGTTAGTTTCCTTTAATTCCAAACAAACACATACCAATCGTTGGTTAGAAAGCGATCGCCGAATTCGTCCTCGCTTTCTCCCGTGTCGCTGGCTGTCGTGTCGTTTTCGTCGGTTTCGCTTGCATACGGTTCAAACCGATATGGCTCAGTAGCTTCAGTTTCTTCTTCAATTTCATTTTCGCTACCTTCCTCCACACTACAACCATCCGTTTCAATACATGCTTAATCTGTTGAATCGCTTAAGCCGCTGAAATCCGAGTCTGAATCCGAGCTAATGTCGCTATTCCTTGCTGTTCTATGCGCCATGTTTGTTTGTATTGGCATCACTGTGTGACGTCACAGGAAAAGGGACGGGTGTATATAACGATGGTTAAAATCAGGCACTTTGAAGCTTTTTTTAGGGGTATTGCGTGATGGGTAAAATTTTGAAAAAAAACTTCGAAAAATAAAATAAGCCACTGGGAACTGATTTGTAATGGTTTTAACCCTTCTGCAATTGTGATAATGTTCCCCTTTAAAGTAAAGTTGAAATACCAATGATTGTCACACACACACTAGGTGTGGCGAAATTATTCTCTGCATTAGACCCATCACCCTTGATCACCCTCTGGGAGGTGAAGGGAGCAGTGAGCAGCAGCGGTGGCCGCACTCAGGAACCATTTTTGGTGATTTAACCCCCAATTCCAACCCTTGATGCTGAGTGCCAAGCAGGGAGGTAATGGGTCCCATTTTTATAGTCTTTGGTATGACTTGGCCGGGGTTTGAACTCACAACCTACCGATCTCAGGGCGGACACTCTAACCACTAGGCCACTGAGTAGGTAGTAAGTCAAGTCATGATTTGAGTATGCAATTTCTAAAGCCTTCAAGTGAATCAAAAACGTAAATAAACTAGGATGAGCTGGAAATGCAACTGAGCATGAACAACTTTGCCACAGCATGCTCAGACTTTGGACTCACCATCAGTACAAAGAAAACAGAGGTTATGCATCAACCTGCTCCTGGAGACCCGTACACTGAGCCCCTCGTCAGCGTAAATGGTGAAGACCTCAAAGCTGCTGAAAAGTTGGTCTACCTGGGTAGCACCTTGTCACACGTGGGCAACATCGACGAGGAGGTCATGCATAGGATAGTGCATGGAAGTGCTGCATTTGGCCGACTCCGCAGTTCTGTCTGGGAGCGCAGAGGGCTTAGCCTACGGACCAAACTTAAGGTCTACCGTGCTGTTGTCCCACCCGCCCTGCTGTATGCCTGTGAGACCTGGACTGTATACAGCCGGCATGAGATCCCTAACCCTATATATATATATATATATATATATATATATATATATATATATATATATATATATATATATATATATATATATATATATATATATATATATATATATATATTCAATCCCGGGCACATCTTTCTGTGTGGAGTTTGCATGTACTCCCTGTGACTGCGTGGGTTCCCTCCGGGTACTCCGACTTCCTCCCACCGCCAAAAACAGGGACCTGGGGATAGGTTGATTGGCAACACTAAAAAAAATAAAATTTAAAAATTTAAAAAAAAATTGGCCCTAGTGTTGGCCCTGTGATGAGGTGGCGACTTGTCCAGGGTGTACCCCGCCTTCCGCCCGAATGTAGCTGAGATAGGCTCCAGCACCCCCCGCGACCCCAAAAGGGACAAGCGGTAGAAAATGGATGGATGGATGGATATATATAGTCATATAAATATATATATTAGGGATGTCCGATAATGGCTTTTTTGCCGATATCCAATATTCCGATATTGTCCAACTCTTAATTACCGATACCGATATAAACCGATACCGATACATACAGTCGTGGAATTAACACGTTGTTATGCCTAATTTGGACAACCAGGTATGGTGAAGATAAGGTCCTTTTTAAAAAAAATTATAAAATAAAATAAGATAAATTAATTAAAAACATTTTCTTGAATAAAAACGAAAGTAAAACAATATAAAAACAGTTACATAGAAACTAGTAATTAATGAAAATGAGTAAAATTAACTGTTAAAGGTTAGTACTATTAGTGGACCAGCAGCACGCACAATCATGTGTGCTTACAGACTTTATCCCTTGCAGACTGTATTGATATATATTGATATATAATGCAGGAACCAGAATATTAATAACAGAAAGAAACAACCCTTTTGTGGAAATGAGTAGGGAGGTAGGGAGGTTTTTTGGGTTGGTGCACTAATTGTAAGTGTATCTTGTATTTTTTATGTTGATTTAATAAAAAAAACCAAAAAATAAAAAAAACAAAAAAACAAAACGATACCGATAATAAAAAAAACCCGATACCATTCATTTCCGATATTACATTTTAAAGCATTTATCGGCCGATATAATCGGACATCTCTAATATATATATATATATATATATATATATATATCTCAATAAAGTACTACCTAATCTAGATCAGTGATTCTCAAAACTTTGGCTCCATCTAGTGGTATGCCAAAGAAGCCCTTGATTAAATATTCAAATACAGTGTTACTGTTCAAATTGTGTGCAATGTTATGGTGGACAAAAATTTTAAATACTGTATTCTTGTTAGACCTTGCCTTGTTTTTAATGAATATTTCGGCCTTATACGCCACTGTATTTTAATGTTGGTCATTGTGGTGCTAAGTTTGAGAACTTCGGATTTAGATATTAGAACACATACAATGTATTTATCTTATTCCATTTCCAGTATATTGCATTAGATGATAGATATAACACAACAAGGCAGTTAAGCAAGACTTTCACCGGTAGTATGTCCTACATTGTGGTTTTAAGAGGATTTATGTGGACCATTGACCCAACTAAGTGTGCCAAAAATCGAACATAACTTAACCTTCTATTGTTATGTTTTCTTAAAATTGCGGAATGATATTTTCCCGGCAGAGCTCAACAGAGCATCAACCTTGAGTTCTCAAACTTCCAGTCAGAAACTCCAAAGGCAAAGTCCCCGAGGTTGTAAATTTCTCAAGCCCTGCAAACATTGCAGCTCTATAGTTACACAAAATTGAATCCATTAGTGTATTTTAAAAACAAAAAGATCAGTTCTTTCAGCTTGAAAGGGCTGAATTGTGCTTTTTCTTTGGCTTTTTGGCTTTTTAGAACATGGGAAGAGAAGTACAACACGCAAGATGTTATAGTCATTTGGTTATTTTTGAAATAGTGATCATCTTATTTGTACATTTGTGAAGTTAAGATTGTTTAAAAAACTATTGTATGCCTTTGTCATTTGTCTCTAAAATCAAGACTGTGTTTTATTGGTTTTATTGTTTAATACTAACTGTAGTTAACTTATTCTTACACTTGTACGCCAGTTAACAATGTTAAAAGTTGAATTAAAACAATGCACATGCAGTTAATAGAGGTGCTATGATGGTCACAGTTTGACCCTCTAACAGATGACTTCCCTTTCCGTTATTTCCTATGTGGCTAAAAAGTCCCACAAATGGGAGGTTTAGTAATGTCTCGATAGATTGCAGATTCCCTAAAAGGGTTTTCAGTCGACACACAAGACAATTTAGCACATAAGAAACTTAAAATAATCGTATTTTGAGGAAATACATACCCAATTTGATGTTTCACAATTTGCTTTACATGACCATAGCTTATTCTAATGTCACCTTTTTTGTCCTTTTAGGTAAATGTTTGCTCTAATTTTGGCCAGAATTTTGGTTCTGTTACTACGAATGGAATGATTATTTCCTGTTCAATTTTAATATTTTTATTTCAAATTCTTTCAGGTGGCAAAGATACACTGGGAAATAATTTCAGCCCTTTTAAGTATCACTGGGACGAAAAATCCTCAGCGATATGAGAGTGCATAAAACATTTTTGATTTATATTTCTTTCTTTATATTTCTTGATTGGGTCCCACTTTTTTGTAACCGTTTTGAAAACAAATGATAAATGAATGCATTATCTTGTTATATCTCACATTCTATATTGTGTTTTGGAAAAAGGTTGTCATAAACGTTACTTAATTCTAAAAAAAAAAAAAAAAATACAAAGGAAAAATGTTTTTATGCTTAAGTAAATATATTCAGTTCTAAACATTCATTCAATTTGTTCTTTACTTCATGGATCTAAACTAAAACTAAACTGGCGGTATAGCTCGGTTGGTAGAGTGGCCGTGCCAGCAACTTGAGGGTTCCAAGTTCGATCCCCGCTTCCGCCATCCTGGTCACTGATGTTGTGTCCTTGGGCAAGACACTTCACCCACCTGCTCCCAGTGCCACCCACACTGGTTTAAATGTAACTTAAATATTGGGTTTCACTATGTAAAAGCGCTTTGAGCCACTAGAGAAAAGCGCTATATAAATATAATTCACTTCACTTCGAGATTTTTGCTCAAATATTTTAATCAGTTACAGTCTTAAAAAAAACAATGTCATGTTTTGGGACTTTTTAACCCTTTGAATGCCAATTTGATCTAATAATGTCATTTTTTTTTTCTTATTTTTTTTTTTATTTATTTTATTTATTTAGGCCTGGATATACAATAGATTAGTATTAAAACAATGCATTATTTTATTTTGTCCATCCATCCATTTTCTACCGCTTGTCCCTTTCGGGGTCGCTGGAGCCTATCTCAGCTGCATTCGGGCGGAAGGCGGGGTACACCCTGGACAAGTCGCCACCTCATCGCAGGGCCAACACAGATAGACAGAGAACATTCTCTTATTATTATAATCAAATGACAGCAGTCATTTCCATGAGATAATTTTCTAATATAAGTGTTTAGGCCCACTTACAATGACAATAACAAAAAATATTGTTTTTCATGAACTGTGTACTTGTATTGTTTGTCTGGGTGGAGGTCCTGCTTTGGAAATAATTTGTACCCCTTTCAGACATTGCATTTAGTTCCCATTAAAACATTCACATGTTGCACAATGACGTGTAAGCAGGGGATTATGTGTACATTCCTGCAACTTCCTGTTTGTAAAAAATATATTTTTATTAGTATTTATTTAATATACTAACAGCATTTCATGAATAATATTTATAAATTAAGATTCCTAATAAATGATACTAGAATAAGCACACATTTGATTGGTAAATCATAGTGTAACGACCTGGAATGACACTTTATGTGTGGTGTTGGAGTTGTCCGACTTTTTGTGTGGCTGTAAACGCATCACTGGCTAAGTGCCATATGTGCATGTGTTGGCGCAAGTGAGAAAGAGCGAGCGGCTGCTGTTGATATAACAAAGTTACTTTTGGTCTGGTTTGTACTGCAGAAAATGACCAGTTTTGCTAGATATAATTTTTTTTACTAATGTTTTGGTGATGTGTTTATGGCCGACAATAAAGTGTTTTGCTCAGTAAAGTGATGGATGGAATTCATGTCCTCAAAGCGTCTCGACAGACGTTACAATATTTGAACAATGATGACGAAAACTGTTTTCTCTGTCGTGTCCATGTGGTAAAAAATTGTTATGCGCTTATTTTTTAATTTGATTTTGTGCGTGGCATAGATTTGCCGAGCGCAGAGGATGCTTGAGCAGTGCGCAATTGCACAGGCACGCACCTTAGAGGGAACGTTGCCCACAGTAAATTTTTAGGGGCCCACTTTTTTGTAACTGTTTTGAAAACAAATGATAAATGTATACATTATCTTGTTATATCTCACATTCTATATTGTGTTTTGGAAAAAATGTTGTCATAAATGTTACTTAATTCATTAAAAGAAGTAATACAAAAGAAAAATGTTTTTATGCTTATGTAAATATATTCAGTTATAAACATTTATTCACTTTCTTCTTTCCTCCATGGATCTAAACTTAACCGCTGGCGGTAGTTTTTCTATATTTTTATTGTAATATTTTCAGAATGTTTTGTTCTGTTTTTGGCCAAAGTAAGACAAAGAAAACAATCCGAAGTTGTCTTTATTTTTTACTTTTAATGCCATGATTTTAATAGTCCGGCCCTCGTGTGCACAGATTTCTCTCCGTGCAGCCCCTGAGCTAAAATGAGTTTGACACCCCTGCCATGGGGGGTTAAATAAACTGTTGGGGAAAAAAAGCTGCCCCCCAGGCAGAACAGTGCTCTCACCTGGCTGCAAATAGACACCTGTGTCTATTTACAACATCCAGTAGAGTGCAGGATGTTTCCTGTTTGCATTTGCAAATAGCCATATATTAGGGCGAAATGATCAAATACGATATTGTACATCTGGCAACGCTGAGAGGACATATATTACATTACATTATATATTACATTCATTTGCAACATGTAAGCTTTCACAATCCCTTTCAATGAATAGTGATTGCTTGTAAAATTATTTGATAACCTTTCGATATCCGGTCAGAGCGCCTACTAACTACGCCCGTCGGAGATGTCCGATGCCGAACACAAGCCTGGATAAGTGCAACTGACGGAAAAGCTGCACCACAGAACAATTGGAATAGTTTTTGATGTGTTGGTTTATTGCTGCACTATGTTTGTCAAATGTTGCAAATACCGTTTACAATGGGGGTTGAGCACCATTGAATGCAACAGTGAACTGTTCTCTATCATCCACGTTTGCTCTATAATTCACTTTGACGTTTCGGTACGAAAATGAAGTTATTTCTATGCCAAAAGTCAAATTGTGAAAGTTAATGGTGCAGGGTTTTACTTTTTAAAGGCCTACTGAAACCCACTACTACCGACCACGCAGTCTGATAGTTTATATATCAATGATGAAATCTTAACATTGCAACACATGCTAATACGGCCGAGTTAGCTTACTAAAGTGCAATTTTAAATTTTGCGCAAAATATCCTGCTGAAAACGTCTCGGTATGATGACGTCAGCGCGTGACGTCACGGATTGTAGAGGACATTTTGGGACAGCATGGTGGCCAGCTATTAAGTCGTCTGTTTTCATCGCAAAATTCCACAGTATTCTGGACATCTGTGTTGGTGAATCTTTTGCAATTTGTTCAATGAACAATGGAGACAGCAAAGAAGAAAGCTGTAGGTGGGAAGCGGTATATTGCGGCCGGCTGCAGCAACAACACAAACACGGCCGGTGTTTCATTGTTTACATTCCCGAAAGAAGACAGTCAAGCTTTACCATTGGGCTGTGGAGAACTGGGACAACAGAGACTCTTACCAGGAGGACTTTGAGTTGGATACGCAGACACGGTACCGTGAGTACGCATGCAGCTGTACGCTTGCCCGTACGTGCGTGCCGCTATGTGCATGTCACGTACGTAACTTTGGGGACTTTGGGGAAATATATGTGCCGTATGAACTTTGGGGAGGTGAACGGTACTTTGGGCTGTGGGATTGAGTGTGTTGTGCAGGTGTTTGAGTTGTATTGGCGGGTTATATGGACGGGAGGGGGAAGGTGTTTGTTATGCGGGATTAATTTGTGGCATATTAAATATAAGTCTGGTTGTGTTGTGGCTAATAGAGTATATATATATGTCTTGTGTTTACTTACTGTTTTAGTCATTCCCAGCTGAATATCAGGTCCCACCCGCCTCTCACAGCATCTTCCCTATCTGAATCGCTCCCACTGCCCTCTAGTCCTTCACTCTCACTTTCCTCATCCACAAATCTTTCATCCTCGCTCAAATTAATGGGGAAATCGTCGCTTTCTCGGTCCGAATCGCTCTCACTGCTGTGGCCATGATTGTAAACAATGTGCAGATGTGAGGAGCTCCACAACCTGTGACGTCACGCTACTCGTCTGCTACTTCCAGTACAGGCACGGCTTTTTTATCAGCGACCAAAAGTTGCGAACTTTATCGTCGATATTCTCTACTAAATCCTTTCAGCAAAAATATAAAAAATGATCGCGTATGACACATAGAATGGACCTGCTATCCCTGTTTAAATAAGAAAATCGCATTTCAGTAGGCCTTTAAGGCTGTTATGTTGTTGGCCAAGCTTTCAAATTTGAATTGGATGTGCGCGTTTCCTTCTGCGTTTGGCCTGATTGTGTGACATAATGTCAGGGGAGGATTTGGACATTTATTTACGGAAAGGGAATTTGCTGACATTGTCCAGAATATTTCCTCTTCTCAATGCCACTTTCAGTGTTGTGTGATCACACTGTCTTTATTTACAGTGTGTGTGTGTGTGTGTGTGTGTGTGTGTGTGTGTGTGTGTGTGTGTGTGTGTGTGTGTGTGTGTGTGTGTGTGTGTGTGTGTGTGTGTGTGTGTGTGTGTGTGTGTGTGTGTGTTGGAGGTTCTACCATCTAGTACATTTTTGTTTTCGACACCAAAAGTCTTAGACCCTGATCTACTAAGATCCAAATACTATGTGTAAACTATAAAATTATGTGTACTATTAGTGGGCGTGTGATCTACTAAGACCGTGTACAATTGATAAATGCTGCAGACCGCCATATTCAAATTAACTTTTTTACATGCACTATGCAGCTTCAACCATTGAGACACTCATTTACTGCACACTCATGTTGTGTCCTGTGGCGTTTTACTATGTCTTCAAACATGCAGCAGGCATGTGCCACTTTCTATGGACATTTCGGAAGCAGTCCTACAGTGCATCTAAAACGTAACCCATTTTTTTTACTGCACTGAAGGTGTGCTCATGGGAGATGCTGCCACTAACTGCGAGCGTGCGATGGAATGGTCCAGATGCAAGAAAATGCATATTGCACGACTTTTTTCCATGTAAATAGATTTTATTTGTAAAAAGCACCTTACATTGAGCAAACAACCTCAAAGTGCTACAGTGTATTAAAAAATACAATAAAAAGATAATAAAAAAAATAAAAATAAAAACTAGAACAGCCTAATAGCTAGAACTAGTATGCATATATCTAAAAAAAAAAGGCTTTTTTTAAAAGAAGGGTTTTTAAGCCTTTTTTTAAAGCATACACAGTCTGTGGTGCCCTCAGGTGGTCAGGGAGAGCGTTCCACAGACTGTTCGTAGCTTTGTCCTCGGAGGTTGGAGGAGGTTAGCCTGTCCGGAGCGGAGGTGTCGTGTGGAGGATTTGGGGGTGAGTAGTTCTTTGAGGTAGAGGGGGGCATTTCCATGGAGGCACTGGTGGGTTAGTAGGGAGACTTTGTATTCAATCATGAGTGGAACAGGAAGCCAGTGAAGGGATTTGAGAATTGGTGTGATGTGGTGGTTATTTCCGCACTCTCAGCAGGATCCTAGCAGCACTATTCTGTATGTACTGCAGCTTCTGGATGTTCTTGCTGGGGATCCCGTCAAGAAGTGCGTTGCAGTAGTCTCGCCTAGAAGAAAGAAACAGCATTAGAAAATGTCAACAGACACCAAAATACATCAGTTTAATTTGTTTCAATCAGCTCCTTAGGTCATTCAGCAGCTATACAATAATATTGCTGAATAGAAGATATGTCTAATATTTGTATGTTTGACAGTCCGTATATGTTGGATGGGGCGGCAGCGCGATTGCCTCCTTTCTCATAGCTATTTCTGCACAACTGCCGGTTTGCACGTTCTGTCTAGATCTACTAAATAAACTAAAACAGCGGCAGCAGAACAGTTTTGATCTTGATGAATCACAATGCGTTTGTGGAATAATAAAATGTACATCATCTCCAAAATGGATTGCGCTGCTTATTTTGCTCACTTAAGAGACGCAATCCTCTGTGCACAAGTTTAGCAGATCAGATTTGCGTGTGCTATCAAGTTTGCACTCGTCTTAATACAGTGGTTAGAGTGTCCGCCCTGAGATCGGTAGGTTGTGAGTTCAAACCCCGGCCGAGTCATACCAAAGACTAGACTATAAAAATGGGACCCATTACCTCCCTGCTTGGCACTCAGCATCAAGTGTTGGAATTGGGGGTTAAACCACCAAAAATGATTGCCGGGCGCGGCCACCGCTGCTACTCACTGCTCCCCTCACCTCCCAGGGGGTGATCAAGGGTGATGGGTCAAATGCAGAGAATAATTTCGCCACACCTAATGTGTGTGTGTGACAATCATTGGTACTTTAACGTTTTAACACGCAAACCTTTACGACAGGGGTGTCCAAACTTTTTCCGCTGAAGGCCACAGACTGAAAAATTAAATTTTTATTTTCAAAACCAATACAATAGATATTGTAACCATTAGGGCTCCCCTAACCATTAGGACTGCCGATATTATCGGCCAATAAATGATTTAAAATGTGATATCGGAAATAATCGGTATCGGTTTCAAAAAGTAAAATTTATGACTTTTTAAAACGCCGCTGTACGGAGTGGTACATGGATGTAGGGAGAAGTACAGAACGCCAATAAACCTTAAAGGCACTGCCTTTGCGTGCC
Organism: Nerophis lumbriciformis; assembly: GCF_033978685.3. Taxonomy (NCBI): domain Eukaryota; kingdom Metazoa; phylum Chordata; class Actinopteri; order Syngnathiformes; family Syngnathidae; genus Nerophis; species Nerophis lumbriciformis. The sequence continues at coordinate 18,766,639 of NC_084549.2, read as the reverse complement.
GGCCCAATCATATAATATCTACGGCTTTTCTCACACACAAGTGAATGCAAGGCATTCTTGGTCAACAGCCATACAGGTCACACTGAGGGTGGCCGTATAAACAACTTTAACACTATTACAAATTCTGCGCCACACTGTGAACCCACACCAAACAAGAATGACAAATACATTTCAGGAGAACATCCGCACCGTAACACAACATAAACTGTTAGCTTTCATTGCTATGCTGATGACACCCAACTCTACATGCCCCTAAGGCTGACCAACACGCCGGATTGTAGTCAGCTGGAGGCGTGTCTTAATGAAATTAAACATTGGATGTCCGCTAACTTCTTGCAACTCAACGCCAAGAAAACGGAAATGCTGATTATCGGTCCTGCTAAACACCGACATTTATTTAATAATACCACCTTAACATTTGACAACCAAACAATTACACAAGGCGAATCAGTAAAGAATCTGGGTATTATCTTCGACCCAACTCTCTCGTTTGAGTCACACATTAAGAGTGTTACTAAAACGGCCTTCTTTCATCTCCGTAATATCGCTAAAATTCGTTCTATTTTATCCACTAGCGACGCTGAGATCATTATTCATGCGTTCGTTACGTCTCGTCTCGACTACTGTAACGTATTATTTTCGGGTCTCCCTATGTCTAGCATTAAAAAATTACAGTTGGTACAAAATGCGGCTGCTAGACTTTTGACAAGAACAAGAAAGTTTGATCATATTACGCCTATACTGGCTCACCTGCACTGGCTTCCTGTGCACTTAAGAAGTGACTTTAAGGTTTTACTACTTACGTATAAAATACTACACGGTCTAGCTCCGTCCTATCTTGTCGATTGTATTGTACCATATGTCCCGGCAAGAAATCTGCGTTCAAAGAACTCCGGCTTATTAGTGATTCCCAGAGCCCAAAAAAAGTCTGCGGGCTATAGAGCGTTTTCTATTCGGGCTCCAGTACTATGGAATGCCCTCCCGGTAACAATTAGAGATGCTACCTCAGTAGAAGCATTTAAGTCCCATCTTAAAACTCATTTGTATACTCTAGCCTTTAAATAGCCCCCCTGTTGGACCAGTTGATCTGCCGTTTCTTTTCTTTTCTCCTCTGCTCCCCTTTTCCTTGAGGGGGGGGGGGGCACAGGTCCGGTGGCCATGGATGAAGTGCTGGCTGTCCAGAGTCGGGACCCGGGGTGGACCGCTCGCCTGTGCATCGGCTGGGAACATCTCTACGCTGCTGACCCGTCTCCGCTCGGGATGGTGTCCTGCTGGCCCCACTATGGACTGGACTCTTACTATTATGTTGGATCCACTATGGACTGGACTCTCACAATATTATGTCAGACCCACTCGACATCCATTGCTTTCGGTCTCCCCTAGAGGGGGGGGGTTACCCACATATGCGGTCCTCTCCAAGGTTTCTCATAGTCATTCACATCGACGTCCCACTGGGGTGAGTTTTTCCTTGCCCGTATGTGGGCTTTGTACCGAGGATGTCGTTGTGGCTTGTGCAGCCCTTTGAGACACTTGTGATTTAGGGCTATATAAATAAAGATTGATTGATTGATTGATTGATAAACACAACAGAACAAATACCCAGAACCCCTTGCAGCACTAACTCTTCCGGGACACTACAATATACCCCCCTCCCCCCCCCACTTCAACCTCCTCATGTTCCAAATTCCAAGCTGCTGTTTTGAGGCATGTTAAAAAAAATAATGCACTTTGTGACTTCAATAATAAATATGGCAGTGGCATGTTGGCATTTTTTTCCATAACTTGAGTTGATTTATTTTGGAAAACCTTGTTACATTGTTTAATGCATCCAGCGGGGCATCACAACAAAATTAGGCATAATAATGTGTTAATTTCACGACTGTATATATCGTATCGGTTGATATCAGAATCGGTAATTAAGAGTTTGACAATATCGGAATATCGGATATCGGCAAAAAAGCCATTATCGGACATCTCTAGTTGTAGTATATGTTTTTTTGTTAAATCCCACTTTCTGATAGGAAAAACACAATATTTTCCCCAAAAAAATTGTTCAAAGTGAAATATTTGATGTTGGAGCTTTAAATACGTAAATAATTCATAAAATTATGAATTATTTACCTTTATTATTGCTTTTGGTTTATTATTGTTTTTTGAACAATAACAGTTAAAAAAAATAAAACAGACAAAAGGTCTCGGAGATCCAAAATTGTTTAAAAGTGTTAAAAATAAGTCATATAACGATATATATTATTTTTACTTTAAGCACTTAAAGCCCTAGACCAACTTCAAATCTATTTGTCGATTATACGTGTTTATTATTTATTAAGCAATGACAGTTTAATAAAAATCAGACAAAAGGTCTCGGGGTTCCAAAAGGCCCCCCTCTCATAAAAGTGTTCAAAATAAGTCATATGTCAATATGAATTATTTTTACTTTCAACGCTAAAACCCGTAGATCAACTTCAAATCTATCCGTCGATTGTAAGTTTTTTTTAAATGTATTGAGCAAGGACAGTTTTAAAGTAATTACATGTCAGCTTTGGGTTATTAGTTTCAATATTACAACAGTTTCTTGTTACATTACATCTGTTTGCTCTTTTTTCCACTTTTTAGGGGTTTTTTTGTATCAGTATTTTCAAAATGTGCCCCGGGTCGTTAAAAAATTAGCTTCGGGCCACAAATGGCCCCCGGGCCGCACTCAAGACACACCTACTTTAGTAGATTGAATTGAATTGATTGACAACTTTTATTAGTAGATTGCACAGTACAGTACATATTCCGTACAATTGACCACTAAATGGTAACACCGAATACGTTTTTCAACTTGTTTAAGTCGGGATCCACGTTAATCAATTCATGGTAATATTCAGCAGGAAGCCAAAATCACAGATAAAGCAACAAAACAGATAAATGAGCTTTGAAAATGATGAGCTAAATAATAAAAAAAAACATTAATCTTCTCTGTCTTCCAGGAACCGTTTTGTACGTTGTGTTGTTCCTTGTCCTCAACTTGGAGTTTCCCTCCAAACAGTTACCAGCCAGGTCACAAACAGATAACACGACCGACCCCATTAAAAAGGATCACGGTTCCCCTCAAGGATTGCACAGCAGGAGGCAAAGCTTGACTATTAAAATATGTTCTGACACAGGAAGCGCTGAAATAAAGTGACACGACCCTTTAAGCTCATGTAACTTGACGTAGACCAGAAGCAATTCATGAAGGGGCCGTGAGGTCCCCCATCCATCAAAGCAGGGCAACTAATAATTATTTCAGCAAAAGGTCAACGATGAACTTGCAATATTCTGATAATGATCAACATTTAAGCACCTGGTTGCAATTTGTGAAAAGGGCAACAAGTTGTGATAATGCATGAGATCAAGGCTTCTAGTATTTATGTCAGTACGCACTAATGACATCCTGGTTTACTCTAAAATGGTTCAAATCTTCTAATTCAAGTCCTGGCACAAAATCTAATACTATTTTTTGTATGACCGATGTTTTCAACATTTTTACTAACGATGTGACCAAAACAGACATGACACACATCAAAATGTGTCTGCTCTTATTTGTATACATACGCCAGACACTTAATTAGGTACACCTGCACAGGCCTAATGACATCCTGATCCGAACTTCTGCATTTGCCAGCATTATAGTGCTCAGTTTAAAAAAAAAAAATTCGATATCAGTTTCCATAGCGACACATCATTAATGGAGCACCATATGCTAGATCCACTCGACGTCCAGGGATAGGGTTAGGGGGTTAGGGTTAGGGTTAGGAATAGGGTTAGGGTTAGGGTTGCACCAGTCCAAGGTTTCTCATTGTCATCCCATTGGGTTGAGTATTTCCTTGCCCTGATGTGGGATCTGAGCCGAGGATGTCGTTGTGGCTTGTGCAGCCCTTTGAGACACTCGTGATTTAGGGCTATATAAGTAAGCATTGATTGATTGATATTTGTATAGACAGCAGTAAGACATTACCGCATTCAAACAAAACCAAACCACCTACCCCAGGGGTGTCCAAAATGAGATTCGCAGATCCTTCTTTTAACGATCCGTGGCACATTTTAAAAATGCTAGTCCAAAAAAATAAATACAAAGTAAAGTAAAAGAGCAAAGAGTTGAAATGTAATGAGAAAAAGTTGAAATGTTTACGCTTGGCAGTTGTTGTTTTTTTCCATTTATTTGTTAGGGACAGTGCGTATTAATGCCATCATGGAAAGAAAAAAAATGTAAAAAGAAGAAAAAAAAATTAAATTGTTATATGTATCCAGTGATTATACTATAAAGTTATTTTCCATTTAACTTCACCAGTTTTAGATTATTTTTATTCAAAATCGCTGAATTTTCACATTTGCCGTTCAAATACTGAGAAGAGAGGGTGCGGTGAACAGCAGCCAGTTGAGGCACGTCACTCAGTGCCTCAACATGGATTGCGCAATGACTCGGCTAACTGCTGGCCTGCTGTGCAGTGAGACTGTATTGCTATGTGAATTATATTATACATTTCCATAGTTTAGTTAGCTGAGGTATATAATGTACAGTGTATTTTGTCAACAACTGTATGTGTGTAAAGTATTTCTTGTGCTGAGCGATCATAAAACGGCTGCAAAAGACGCACTGGCTGAGGCTCGCCTCCTGCACCCTGTTATATCAACTAAAGCCCACACTTAAACTTTCCACGTGCAAGATTGAATCTATTTTTAAAAATTATTTCATAAGAAGCCAAAAAGTGCAAAAACAATAATGTTGGTGTTGGAGGAGTTGTGAATGACTGCAGGGACACCACATTAGATACACCTGCAGACTGCAGGTGTACCTAATTCACAACTCCTCCAACACGAACATTATTGTTTTTGCACTTTTTGGCTTCTTATTAAATAACTTTTGTAACCTATTTTTATTGGCTTTCCTCTTTGTGATGTTAAGTTCCTGTTATGCGCTGTTATACAGTATATGCCTTGAGCTCTTATTTTGAAGGCGCTAAGAGCGGAAGTGATGTCACGTTGCGGAGGTTTTTGAAAGAAGGTAAATATAGTGGTCCTCGTGTAAACTGGAGCCTCCGTGTTTGTTATTTTGTAGTTTCATACAGTATAGGCGACATTTATAAACCCTCGGTTACACTTTTTTAAATAGATTCAATCTTGCACGTGGAAAGTTTAAGTGAGGGCTTTAGTTGCGGCGCATGGACTTAATTTCTAAGTAAAGGTAAGACCATAATAACGTTTTTTTTATTAAATGTGCTTTTTTGTGTGCTACAGTTTGTATGTGTAAAGTTAAAGTTAAGTTAAAGTACCAATGATTGTCACACACACACTAGGTGTAATGAAATTTGTTCTCTGCATTTGACCCATCCCCTTGATCACCCCCTGGGAGGTGAGGGGAGCAGTGGGCAGCAGCGGCGCCGCGCCTGGGAATCATTTTTGGTGATTTAACCCCCAATTCCAACCCTTGATGCTGAGTGCCAAGCAGGGAAGAATGCTGGTATGAGCTTTTAAACATAACCCGTTAACTGCTGCCAATCAAATGGTGAATAAGATACTCTTTAGGGTTCATATGTTTGTAAATCTGACTGTGATGAAGTCAGTGCCTCACCAGCCATCAACCTCACCGCACGTCACTGGGTTGTACGGTATACCGGTACTGGTATAGTATCGCGGTACTAATGAATCAAAAACAGTACTATATAGAGATGTCCGATAATGGCTTTTTTGCCGATATCCGATATTCCGATATTGTCCAACTCTTAATTACCGATTGCGATATCAACCGATACCGATATATACAGTCGTGGAATTAACACATTGTTATGCCTAATTTTGTTGTGATGCCCCGCTGGATGCATTAAACAATGTAACAAGGTTCTCCAAAATAAATCAACTCAAGTTATGGAAAAAAATGCCAACATGGCACTGCCATATTTATTATTGAAGTCCCAAAGTGCATTATTTTTTTTAACATGCCTCAAAACAGCAGCTTGGAATTTGGGACATGCTCTCCCTGAGAGAGCATGAGGAGGTTGAGGTGGGCGGGGTTGGGGGTGGGCAGGGTTGAGGTGGGGGGGTATTGGGGGTAGCAGGGGTGTATATTGTAGTGTCCCGGAAGAGTTAGTACTGCAAGGGCTCTGGGTATTTGTTCTGTTGTGTTCATGTTGTGTTACGGCGCGGATGTTCTCCCAAAATGTGTTTGTCATTTTTGTTTGGTGCGGGTTCACAGTGCGGCGCATATTTGTAACTGTGTTAACGTTGTTTATACGGCCACCCTCAGTGTGACCTGTATGGCTGTTGACCAAATATGCCTTGCATTCACTTGTGTGTGTGAAAAGCCGTAGATATTATGTGAAACAACAACAGAAGAAGAAATAATTATAACATTTTAACAGAAGTGTCGATAGAACATGTTAAAAGAGAAAGTTACCAGATATTAACAGTAAATGAAGAAGTGGATTAATAATCAATTTTTACAGCTTGTCCCAAATAATTTTGACAAAATAGAATGATAAATGACATAATATGTTACTGCATATGTCAGCAGACTAATTAGGAGCCTTTGTTTGTTTACTTACTAATAAAAGACAAGTTGTCTAGTATGTTCACTATTTTATTTAAGGACAAAATTGTTCTTCGATTGCAATAAGAATAATTTGTTTAATGTACCGTAAGATTTTTTGTTCAAATAAAGCCAATAATGCAATTTTTTGTGGTCCCCCTTGTTTAGAAAAGTATCGAAAAGTATCGAAATACATTTTGGTACCGGTACTAAAATATTGGTATTGGGACAACACTAATGGCAGGATTATGTAACAACTGCTAATTTCAATCTGTTGTCCTCAGGCAGGTGACAGAAACACAAGAAAATACAGACGCACAAAAAAACCAGAATGTTAAAAAAAGACTTTAAAATCAACAAAGAATTTACGTATTGTATCAGTTTTGAAAGAGAAAAAAAAGTATGGACACATTGCAAAAACTGAAATCGAAGTAAGATCAAATATCTCAAATAAGGGTGATATTTGCTTATTTTCTGTCTGATAAGATAATTCTTCTCACTAAGCAGATTTTATGCTAGAGTGTTTTACTTGTTTTAAGGGTTTTGCTCTTAAATTATCTCAGCAAGATATTACAGCTTGTTGCTGAGATTTGATGACCTATATTGAGTAAAACATGCTTGAAACTAGAATATCAACTGTTGCAAAGCTGTGTCATCAACACTCACACTATAAAACTACTTTTTTAAAGTAATAATTTCTTACTTCAAGCATGGAAAAAAAAATCATGATGCCGAGCGCATATCATTATGTCAAGATAATGGCACTAGTATTTACTTAATTTAAGAATATTTTTCAACATATTGAGCAAAAAGGTCTCTCTATTTTTTTCTACCAAGAAAAGTGCACTTGTTATTAGTTAGAATATACTTATTTTAAGGTATTTTGGGTTCATTGAGGTTAGCTAATTTTACTTGTTTTGGAAAGTCTTGACAAGCCGAATTTTCTTCTTCTATTGGCAGATAATTTTGCTTAGTTCAAATTAAATACCCCTAATTTTTGTATTTTTTTTTCTTGTTTTTCAACACTGACTTTTTGCAGTGCACCTCTGATCAACACAATTCTATAATTAAGCATCTGCAATACAATAGCTTCATCTGCAAAAAATATACATTTATAATAGTCATATTAAAAGAAAAATGTACCAAGTGTGTGCATGGGCCGGCAAGGTTGGGTTTAGAGTGGGATGGGATCCCTTTTTTTTTTTTTGTGACGCCCCTTCTAACAGCCAGTTAATTCCCTGTCGACATACTGTATAGCCATTAAAAGACGACAACAACAACTCCTAAAAGTTTAACAACACAAATCCTAATGTTTGGTTCACACATAGTATGAATTATGTTGACTGGACTGTACTATCTCTAACTGAAACGGCCAAACCCAAAGTAGAGTAAGTGTTGTATGTATGTATGTATATATGTATATATATGAATGTATGTATGTATGTGAGCGAGCAGGTTCATAGTAAGATGACATAAGATGTTGTGATTATCCCGCTGTGCTCACTCCTCAAGGTTTCAAGGAAACTGTAAACTGTAATCCTGACAAACAAACAAAACAAGCAATCAAAAAAGTACCTGGCGCCTTTCTGCTTTCGCACTTGGCTGCAATACGCGTGAATGATGATGAGGAGAGGAAGGAAGAGCCGAGGGGAGAGGAAAAGGACAAACCGTCGCTTGTGTTGAAGGATCAACTGGTGCACAAAGGAAGCGGTGGTAGAATAGACAATAATGAAGACAAGCTACCTTTTAGTGTACTTTAAAGGCATCTTCCTTGGCCCGAACTGCAGTTGTTTAATGTACCTTGTGTTTAATATACCTTCTTGACATCAATCATCAGATTTTCCTCAAAGTTATGTCAGATCGGATTCCAGTGCACTGCTGGCTCACAAGCATGTATTTTTTTTTTTTTTTTATCAGTTCCAGAGCGGCTCCTTCACTTCCCCAATGCTGCTCATTTATCTGCATGAATGGACATGAAGCTAAATCCTTTGCAATGTACACGTAGGTGTGCAATTGCCTAAGGGGTAGGGGTGGGGGTCACATAATGGTCACAGCTAACACATAAAACCGACCTGATGTGTACTTAATGCACTGATGAACATGCAGGTAAAAGTGTAAAACTTTTTTACTCGGGCTGTCAAACGATTAAAATATTGAATTGCAAGTTAACTCAAAATTAATCGCGATAATGGCAAATAAATATAATTTTTCATCATTAATAAGTGTACCCTAGACAGATAATTTTCAGGTTTATATTACCATGAATGGACAATTAGCTTGCTTTGATGAAATGTGTTTTTAAACATTATGCTTTTCTAAACAGCTCAACACAAAAACAATATAAACATGCTTTTAATGACAAGAAAAAAAAACGCAGTGCGTTGGTGTCTTGCCAGGTTTTGTATTTTGTAGGAATTCCCGCTGTAGGAGCACTGCAAAAAGTCAGTGTTCAAAAACAAGAAAAAAAAAAAAATACAAAAATTAGGGGTATTTTATTTGAACTAAGCAAAATTATCTGCCAATAGAACAAGAAAATTTGTCTTGTCAAGACTTTCCAAAACGAGTAAAATTAGCTAACTTCAATGAACCCAAAAATACCTTAAAATAAGTATATTCTCAGTAATAACAAGTGCACTTTTCTTGGTAGAAAAAAAAATGACAACATTTTTGCTCAATATGTTGAAAAATATTCTTAAAATGAAGTAAATGCTCGTGCCATTATCTTGACATAATGATATGCGCTCGGCATTACATTTCTTGAAACCAGCAAACTTGTACTAAAAACTAATTTATTGTTCTTAATTGAAAGGCAACAAGGCAAGCGCTTGTTACTCTCGTGGTCTCTTTACCGCTCAGGCAAATCATATTGTCTAAAAATGCATTTTTCCATCGATAACATGACATCATCGCGCCAAGTGCGTGCTCTTTCAGTCAATTAGTGCGCATATATACAGCCCGGCTCCCAATCAAAAAATGTTTAATTGTAATTTTAAATAATTTATCTGAATGTGCATGAACTATTTCTGTTCAAAATTGTTAGAAATGTCACATGTTAAATGTTTGAATCATAACTGTCAGTTTTCTGTACTGTGCCAACTGTACTACGATATTAGTACGTGTTTTCTATTGTTTCATTGAAAAAAAACCAGCAAAGTCCATTTGGCTGTCATCTGTTTTATGTATGAGACACAATTGTGTCAAAGTCATGATTTTTTTTTTCCATGCTTGAAATAAGAAATTATTAAAAAAAAGAAAAAAAAGAAGTAGTTTTATACTTGTGAGTGTTAATGACACAGCTTTGCAACAGTTGATATTCTAGTTTCAAGTATGTTTGACTCAATATAGGTCATAAAATCTCAGCAACAAGCTGTAATATCTTACTGAGATCATTTAGGACCAAAACCCTTAAAACAAGTAAAACACTCTAACATAAAATCTGCTTAGTGAGAAGAATTATCTTATCAGACAGAAAATAAGCAAATATCACCCTTATTTGAGATATTTAATCTTACTTAGATTTCAGTTTTTGCAGTGGGAGTACTTGCATTCAGAGGAGATGAAGCTATACCATGTTTAGTTACAAGTGTTACGCATTAATAACACAAAATGTGGATTGTTACGATCATGGTTTGATTGTCAAAGATGTTTGGTAATGTAATCTGTGATATTTCAACGATCAACCTCGCAGTCGAATCATCTGGGAGATAGGCAAGTTAATACCTGCTGGGCCTCCGGCGTACAGCATGTGTCGGGATGGGTACTGTTCACATCTGAACCGCTAGAGTACCAATTCCTTGTACCTGGGAACATACTTGCCAATCCTCCCGAATTTTCCGGGAGACTCCCGAATTTCAGCGCCTCTCCCGAAAATCTCCCGGGACAACCATTCTACTGAATTTCTCCCGATTTCCAGCCGGACCTGAATGAGGACAGCCTGTCATCACGTCCGCTTGGCCAACCAAAAAGTAACCACAGAACACTACTTTTTGGTTGGCCATACTTCAGAAGCGACTCCCACACTTGCCGTCAAGTGTGGCAGTCGGTTCTGAAGTATGAAGTAAAGAGACGTAACTTCATCACCTCGCCTGGTTATTGACTCCAACCCAGAATATTACACTGGCCATACCTATGCTCCTTCAAAGGCCGTGCTACTGGCTGCAAAGCATTGCACTTTCAAATACAACAATGAGTAGAGAGGAGTGTTATGTGTGTGTATATGTGTAAATAAATTAACACTGAAATTCAAGTATTTATTTTATTTATATGTATATATATAATAAAACACACACACATATATATATATATATATATATATATATATATATATATAAATAAATTGTTATATACCGTATTTTCCGGACCATAGGGCGCACCGGATTATAAGGCGCACTGCCAATGAATGGTCTATTTTTTTAAATATTTTTTCATATAGGGACGGCGTGGCGAAGTGGAAGAGTGGCCGTGCGCGACCCGAGGGTCCCTGGTTCAATCCCCACCTAGTACCAACCTCGTCATGTCCGTTGTGTCCTGAGCAAGACACTTCACCCTTGCTCCTGATGGGTGCTGGTTAGCGCCTTGCATGGCAGCTCCCTCCATCAGTGTGTGAATGTGTGTGTGAATGGGTAAATGTGGAAGTAGTGTCAAAGCGCTTTGAGTACCTTGAAGGTAGAAAAAGCGCTATACAAGTACAACCCATTTATTTATTTATTTATATACGGCGGACCGGATAATAGTGCACATTAAATGAGTTTCTGAATGTAAAACACTTCCTTGTGGTCTACATAACATGTAATGGTGGTTCCTTGGTCAAAATGTTGCATGGATTATGTTTTACAGATCATCTTCAAACCGCTTTCTGACAGTCACTTCTGGATGCGCCATTTTGTGGGCGGTCTTATTTACATGGCTCACCTTTGGCAGCGTCTTTTCCCCGTCATCTTTGTTGTAGAGGTGTATCGTGCAAGGACAGGAGGGAAGAAGTGTCAAAAGATGGAGCTAACTGTTTTAATGACATTCAGACTTTACTTAAATCAATAACGGAGCAGCATCTCTTCATCCGGAAACAACAACACCGGAAATGTGTCCCGTGAAAAACCGTCCGACCGGAACTCTCTAATAACTAAAGTTCCTTGGGTGAATAATATAAACTCACTACACCAGTATGTTTTAGCGCTTTCATGGCGAGTTTACTGACAGATATAAGTAAGAACTTTACGCTACTTTATATTAGAAATGGCAACAGCGGAGGATGAATGTCACATAACAAGAAGATAGAGGAAAAAGAAGAAGCTTATCGACTACGGTGTCGGCACAGACTACAAAGGCGGACGCGCGCAATTTTTCAGGATTTATGCAGATCCCAAATACAAATCAGCAGGTATTGAAGGTAGGAAAAGTTGCTTTTGCATAATATTGCGAAACAAAACGCCAGATAATATGTCTTACCTTATACACATACCATAATAATACTCGTATGTTGAAGCACATCAAATGATGCGGCTTCATAGCTTACCAAAGTCGTACTAAAACATTTTGATAGATTTTTGAGCGTCATGTGTAATGTCCTATATTTTCAATGAAACATATAAAATGTTGGTAATGTTTCACTTATCTCTTATGTTTGACTGCCATCTACTGGTCGCACTTATCATTACACCATGTACCAAATAAAATAGCTTTGAGGCGGGTAAGCTCAACCAAATGTATTCCTTACATTAGGCGCACCGGGTTATAAGGCACACTGTCGAGTTTTGAGAAGAAAAAAGTATTTTAAGTGCGCCTTATAGTCCGGAAAATATGGTATATGTATTTTCGCATAAAACTACAGTTATTTTCTTTAGTGTGTGTGTGTGTGTGTGTGTGTGTGTGTGTGTGTGTGTGTGTGTGTGTGTGTGTGTGTGTGTGTGTGTGTGTGTGTGTGTGTGTAACAGATTCATTGGATTTGCATTCTTTTTTAAGGTAAACATTGATTTGATATTTGTATGATTCGGTGTTCGTTGGACCTTTTGGACCGTAATACGAACTAAAATGGAGGTATCACTATACTAACATTTTCCACATCAGATACATTTGTGTCGCTGGAAATACTTCCAAGTACAGAATTAGAAAAATGTATTTATCCACCCAGTTTATTTTAGTACAAAAAAAACAATACTGTAGCATTCACACAATATTCTAGTCTCTCATCGGGCTGTTCAATAGCACATTAATCAAGATATTACCGACATGTAGTCACTGATAGAGATTCAATCACACACTTATCCTGGCGGGATTAATGTAAACTGTGATTAAATCGCTAACCTACAGCATGTGGAAAGTGTTACAAGTAATGCATTTCACGCCCTAGAGCAGTGGTTCTTAACCTTGTTGGAGGTACCGAACCCCACCAGTTTCATATGCGCATTCACCGAACCCTTCTTTAGTGAAAAATAAAATGTTGTTTTTTTTCAAATTCAAGACAAAGTTATGTTTTTGGTAACACTTTAGTATGGGGAACATATTCTAAGTAACAAAGACTTAATTTTGAGTTTTTTGGACACTAGGGGAACATATTCTAAGTAACAAAGACTTAATTTAGAGTTATTTGGTTAGGGTTAGGGTTAGAGGGTTAGGGCCAGGGTTAGGGTTATAATAAGGCCATGCCGAAGAAGGCATTAATAAGTACTTAATAATGACTAGTTAAGAGCCAATATGTTACTAATTTGCATGTTAATAAGCAACTAATTAATGGTGAATATGTTCCCCATACTAAAGTGTTACCATGTTTTATTACTGGTGCAAAAATGAACCGTGCATGAACATCACCTTGTTCAAAGAACAAAACCAACACAAACTCACAAACTACACACCAGTGTGACTTCTGCTGTTGCCGTATCCGTAATACGCCGATTGGGAGAAGTTTTTATTTACATGATGAGTCGGGTGTGTCTTGACCTCCGCCGAACCCCTGAGCCTGACTCACCAAACCCCTAGGGTTTGATCGAACCCAGGTTAAGAACCACTGCCCTAGAGTAAGGCTATGACGTTGCCTTAACTGAGTTGCATCGAGCTATGCTTTATGAGCACAGCATAGTAGAGTAGCACAAGGTCAGGAGCACTGGAGATGTGTGCTAAGAAAGATTCTGTTGAATTTATGACTCTCAGCGTAGGAGGAGGGCACCGTTGCAGTCCTTTGACCACAAGCCTCTCCCTGCTAGAGATCAACACCTTAAGATCCTGTCTAAAAGTAAATCAAAGGGGGGGTCTGGGTAACAGCCTCCATAGTCTCCATGCTTCTGCATGCAAAGTCTACCATAATATTTGCAAATGAGACTCAGAAGTGTAAGAAATCAAGATATAACAACTGGACAGCACAGTTATCGTTATCAGCTCAAAGCTGAATATGAAATAAAAAAATTTAATTTTATCATTTGACAAATTAACTTCTATTAACACATGAATAAAAATGTATATCGTTGAGTAACTGGAATCGGTACCGTTTCGGTTTAAATGCGAAAAGTAACCATTCCTAGTCCTGGTTGCATGTCTTCTGGTCATTGGTATGTGTGTGAGTGACAGGAAGAAACACTCAGACGCGCTTAGGGAGAACCCGTACAGCACCACCTACTGGTTTGCATTTACGAATCTATAGACCCACAATATAATGGATTAGATTTATATAGCGCTTTTCTAGACACTCAAAGAGCTTCACAGAGAAGTGAAACCCAAACATTAATTCACACCTGGTGGTGGTAAGCTACATTTGTCGCCACAGCTGCCCTGTGGCAGACTGATGGAAGTGTGGCTGCCAGTTTGCACCTACGGCCCCTCCGACCACTACCTATCATTCCTCATTCATTCACCAGTGTGAGCGGCACTGGGGGCAAGGGTGAAGTGTCCTGCCCAAGGATTCGGATGTCAAGAGGCGGGGAGAGAACCTGCAATCCTCAGGTTTCTGGCACGGCCGCCCCAAATATAAATCGACATTCAGCCCGAGTGCAGTTGTGACAGGTTCCAGACCCCCCGAAACACCAAGAGGGACAAGCGGTGGAAAACAGAGAGATGGATGGATGGATGTCCTTTTCAGACATTGTTCTAGGGTAGCATGAACACATGGGCGGAGCCATTAGGATTCTCATGTGTGGACAGTAAAAATACAGTACATTCCAGTTTTCATACCTGCTCAGTGGCCTTGTGGTTGGAGTATCCGCCCTGAGACTGGAAGTGAGTTTAAACCCTGGATGAGTCATACTAAAGACTATTCAAATGGGACCCATTGCCTCCCTGCTTGGCACTCAGCATCAAGGGTTGGAATTGGGGGTTAAATCACCAAAATGATTCCCGAGCGCGGCCACCACTGCTGCTCACTGCTCCCCTCACCTCCCAGGGGGTGAACAGAGGGTAATTTCACCACACCTAGTGTGTGTGTGTGACTAACGTTGGGACTTCAACTTTAACTATATGCAGATTCTCATCGTGGTTTACTATGTACCGTATTTTTCGGAATATAAGTCGCACCGGAGTATAAGCCGCACCTACCGAAAATGCATAATAAAAAAGGAAAAAAACATTTATAAGTCACACTGGAGCCCGGCCAAACTATGAAAAAAACTGCGACTTATAGTCCGAAAAATACGGTAAGCAACAAATCTAGTGATGGCCTTAGACTATTACGCTATACAGTGCTGTGGAACCTTGATCTACAAACCCCTCCTTGTACAAACTTATGAATTTACAAACCACACACCGAATGAAAATACGCTTTATTGTACGAACCTTGTTTCAGTGTACAGCACCCATTGTGTGCCTCACTCTTCTGCTGAACGCCAAGACGATTAACCAACAAGGTAAAGAGGATTTATAAATTTAATTCCTAATCATTGTAGCGACCTAGCTGTTAAGGAGTTTTGTGATTTCAAACTATGAGTGCACCAGAGGGCTAGTGACCAGAGGACAATTCTGTTAGTTTTTGTTGTGTTGGCTTGTTAATAATATAGGGATACTCCGACGACTCTGCTGTGGTCGGGTGCATCAGAGAGGGACAGGAATTGGAGTACTCGCTGACTTTGTGGAGTGGTCTCAGGCGAACCATCTGGTCCTTAATGTGGACAAGACCAAGGAGCTGGTCATCGACTTCAGGAAGAGAGTGACCCCGGTGGAGCCCATCAAGATCCAGGGCCAGGAGGTGACAGTAGTGGAGCAGTATAAGTACCTGGGAGTCCATTTGAACAGCAAAGTGGACTGGAAGGACAACTGCAATGCTGTTTACAAGAAGGGCATGAGCAGACTCTTTTTCCTGAGGAAGCTTAGGTCCTTTAATGTGTGCAGCAAGCTGTTGGAGATCTTTTATCAGTCTGTTGTGGCCAGTGCCCTGTACTTTGCAGTGGTTTGTTGGGGGAGCAGCACCAGCAAAAGGGACTCAAACCGGATTGATAAACTGATCCCGAAAGCCGGCCAAACTATTGACACGCAGTTGGAGGCGTTTG
This sequence comes from Nerophis lumbriciformis, assembly GCF_033978685.3. Lineage (NCBI taxonomy): Eukaryota > Metazoa > Chordata > Actinopteri > Syngnathiformes > Syngnathidae > Nerophis > Nerophis lumbriciformis. Next base: position 18,750,622 of record NC_084549.2, on the reverse strand, counting down.
TGTCAGTGAGGGACAGGAGGACACTGGACAAACTGCTGGCCATCATGGACAATCCTGCCCACCCACTCCACCTGACAATTGAGGGACAGAGGAGCTCATACTCCAACAGGCTCCTTCAGCTTCCTTCCCGCACTGTGCCATTCAAGAACTCCTTCATTCCGCACTCCATCCAGCTGTATAATCACTCGCCATACAGCAATAGATGATATCTACCTATTACCTGACTCCTGACATGTCAGCTACTTCTCTTTGTTTTTAATGTTTATTTTTATTTTCTGCTGGATCTACTCTCTATTTTATGCTGCTGCTGTCACATATACTGTAATATTGTACATGGTCATTGGTATATATTGTATATATGTTATTGACATAATATAATATATCTGTATATATAATATACTGTACACATATTATGTATATATTCGTATAGATGTTATATATGTTTTATATCGCTATATTTAGTCTATTTATACCTGCATTGTCCTTTCCATCCTTCCATCATTGTAACTGAGCTACTGTGTTGAACAATTTCCCTTGTGATCATTAAAGTTTATCTAAGTCTAAGTCTAAGTCTAAAGTTGATCCATCACCCCCTTGTTATTTATGTGTGATATACAGTACCGTACAGTGTTTTATTTTGTGTTTAAAATGTACAAATCTGAACTTTTGTAAAGGATGGAAACCATCATTCATGTTTACATAGTTCCTTGTGGAAAAATGTGCTTCAATATACAAACTTTTCTATTCACGAACTCTGTTCAAGAACCAAGCAAATCAAGGTTCCACTGTATATAGTGTTGTTGGTAAAATAGTATGTTTAGCTGTATATTACAGTAAGTTGTACAGACATATTTGAAAACCAGTACAAAAAAAAAAACAAGATTGTACTTTAAGTATTCTTAAAATGCAAAATGTTAAAATTAGGTAAGGATTTTACATCTTTCGGTCTAGATCCAAAAGTTACATATCATTTTGTAACTTTTACTATCGATGTGAGCATTCTATATGTAAAATCCCAACACATAAACGGGGGAGCAGCCAAAGAAAACTTGGGATCTGAGATTGCTTCGTGTTCATTTCGAGGGTTCCGGTTAAACGCTTGCAAAGCACACTTGGCAAGGAGTCTGAAGTGTCTTCCTGTTCCCAGAACCTTCAGCTCACGCCTCATTGCGCTGTCATGAACCAAGATGATGAACTTCTGACTGGACCTCAACTTTATCACCCGGCTTAGTCCGGGTTTGCTGATGCTTTTGACCCTTGCCACATTGTCCCAGCACTGACACTTGTGTTTTTTGACAACAAATCTTTTCATCCGTTACATCCTTGATGCTTACACTTGATTAAATGTGGATCTAGTGAACTTTGGTTGAGTGCAAAACTTGATTCAGCATCATCTTAATTCCTGTTGTTCTCTCTCACAATAGGTAGTTTTGACAAATTAGGTACTTACCTAGTGGGCACAAGACTTGTATCTAAAGTTTAGCTTGTTCAGCACATTTTTTTATTTTTTATTATGTTGCACATTTCTGATGAAGATTTCACGGTTCAGTTAGCTTCAGAAGTGACACAAAATGCGGACACGTTTGCTGTTTGTATTGAAGGGAACGCAAAATAACATCTGAGCCAAGTAGTTCAAGAGTAAAAAGAGTAAAAATGTGTTTCTTTCAATATGCATCATAACAAAAAGGGTAATACTAAAAAAATGGATAGATGTTGGATGATATTTATTTATTTATTTGTTTATTTATTCCCAAGATGCCGCTGCTGTAGTGGCTGCTGTAGGTAGGGGCCCTGTGCTCTTGTGTCATCCTTTTGTGTTTCCCTCTTGTTTTTATGTGTTATTATATATATATATATTTTTTGCCTTTTGGTTGGGGACCCTTTGGGACTGTGCGACAAGGGGTGGCACTTACGTGACTTCTGCGGTGCTTTTTTGTGGACTTCTGGATCTGCCTCCCGGGAGCCTTTTGACCATGGAGACCAGTTGCTGGGTCTCTGCCACACCAGAGTCCGTTTGGAGAGATTGGAGGAGATGCAGATTAAGAGACAGGGCTGCGGAGCTAGCGCTGAACTCAGTCTGGACCCCTCTCCAGGGGCCCAGGCTTAGACCGATTTTTGTTGTTGTTAGATACGGGTAAACAATTAGGGGGGGTGAGAAAAAGAAAATCGGTCTAAGCCTGGGCCCCTGGAGAGGGGGTCCAGACTGAGGCCAAGGGAAAAAACAACTCATAGCCATAGCACACATCCCTCTTAAGTTGGCAGACCCGTCAGCGATCCTGTTCTGTCTCCCTGTAATGTATGTCTGATCTTGAATGGGATTGTGCTGAAAATTTTAATTTCCCCTCGGGGATTAATAAAGTATTTCTGATTCTGATTGTGATTGTGATTCTGATGTTGTTAGTCAAACTCATACTGACTGATATACACAAGCCATGGAAATTATATCAGTAGAAAAAACTGCATTTAGTTTAGATAAGTCATATATTGGAATATGGGATCTATTATTTAAATTTGTTTTAACTGTTAAATGAACCTAAAACATGACTTCTTTTATCTTTGTGGAAAATATTGGACACAATGTGTTGTCAAGCTTATGAGCTGTGATGCAAGTGTAAGCCACTGTGACACTATTGTTCTTTTTTTTATTTTTATAAATGGCTGTGATGATAATGTCAATGGGGGATTTCTAATCAACGCTATGTTGGAATTCTTATTAATACTAATACTGTTGTTGATATTATTCATTTTTGTTTGACTACTTTTGGATTGTTTTGTGTCATGTTTGTGTGTCCTCTCAATTGCTCTGTTGATTGCCATTCTGAATATTGCTGGGCCGGGTTTGGTTTTGGAACTGGAATTGTATTATTATGGTATCATTGTGTATTATTTTGTTGGATTGACTAAATAAAAAATAAGAAAAAGAGTAAATGTTCTAATATTGTATTTTGCTTTTGCTCTGTTCAAGGGTGAATGGAAATGTAATAATATTGTTATGTACGGCGGAGGAAAGAGACGACACCACGGCAGGAATCAGTGCAATTGGTTTATTGAACTTGATGATTAGGTGGGATGTGTATGCTACTCTAAGTGATAGGTGCTATACGATGTGTAGAATTAACCATGTGAATGTTACCAGAGTTTGTTGTATGTGCGTGTTGGATGAATCCTTCGTCAGACCAAAGGGGCAAGGCAAGAAGGCAGTTCGTAGGCAGGCAAACGGCCGGGGGCTTTAGAGAAGCAACGATGTCCGTGTCCAAGCAGGGGTCGAGGATCGAGGGAAGCAGTCCGAAATCCAGCGGGAAGTCGAGGCACAAAGCTCGATCACGGGAGACAGGGGAAGCACTGCGGGAAACACAAAAGACACAAGACACGGGAACAGGGTAGGCACAGAGAGAGCTCAAGTACGCGAGAGGGAAGCCAGGGACGGGATGCTTACTACAGGAGTGAACTACGTTCTGGCACTGGATCTTCGGGTCCGCTGGTCTTTATGCTGTCTGTCTTTATTAGCCCCAGGTGCGCTGATTGTAGATTGCCTGCAGCCTTGCAGGCGCGTGGCCGCAATGCGTGCAGAGCGAGCAGAGGCGTGTCCCGGCGCGCTTCAAGTGCCGCCGATCACATGCGGAATTGCGCATGCACCGTGACAAATACTTTTAGTGGATATTTAGTGCTCGAAATTGTGACTCTACAGATAAGCTGAAATGCCTTGGACAAATTTGTAACATTAAATCATAGCAATGCCCAGACATCATGCAAATATACCTCTTATTGGGCATGAGTTGTAGAGAAAGTGACAACAGAACCATTTGACTGGTTGCTTAGTCAGGACATTGCAGAGACACCGTTGCTATTGATATTGAATAACCTGTAAGAACTTACAAAATTAGCTAAAACGCTGGCTCAGAACGTTAGCATGTGAATGCTTTGGAGCATTCACACAATAAAATGAGGTAAAAGTAATAATAATATTGACGCTATTGGTGAGAGTAATAATAATATTTAAGATTCACACACTGCAGTTAAGTTAAAGTCCCAACGATTGTCACACACACACACTAGGTGTGGTGAAATTTGTCCTCTGCATTTGACCCATCCCCAAGTTCACCCCTGGGAGGTGAGGGGAGCAGTGAGCAGCAGCGTGCGCCGCGCTCGGGAATCATTTGGTGATTTAACCCCCAATTCCAATTCTTAGTACGTCACTGCAAAGCCCCTCAGCATGCAACTATTGAAGCTCCTCAGTGCAACCTCAGAGCAACATGCTTGTCTTTTTCCATGACACATCCTCACCTATCTCTCTGGTGGCCATACATCACTTTGAGTGCTTGCACCTTAGACCACGTAGTCCATTTAGTGTGCTTGACATTACCTCTTCGGGTGTTGACGTAAAATACGACTTGTTGAGCGGTTTTACTTTGTGAGACACTGGAGTTCACGGGAGTCAAATTTGACATTTTTTAGTAGACTGGAACGGTTCATGTTGTGGAAGGTTTACATTAAACGTGATACCGCGCCATCCCCTCCCTGTCTATAAAACTTCAAAAGTGACGGGTGTTTGCACGGGGAGCACCAAAAGAGGCGGACATTTGTCATCGCTTTGGCATCGTTGTGAGAGGAAGTGCAAAGAGTCACACTGGAAAACACACAATAGCCTCCGCAATTCTTTTTAATGTGTATCATCACAAAAACAGTTGATGCTAATTTAGTTGTATCTAAAAGTAGTTTCTCTCAGGCAATCAGACCTCAATTTGGATCAGAACCTTCATTAAGGTAGGATTAGTAATATGGAAATGGTGCAAAATATGTATATCACTCAATAGCAACAAAGGTTTTCTTTCTTACAGTGCACATACACAAATCTAAATACAGACACACAAATCTGAACACAAGTACACAGATTTGTGTAATTAATTACACAACTACACAGTTGTTGTTTTTTTATATGTTTTTATATCCCGCCCCTGAGTTTTTTCACAAATTATAATGTGTTTAAACCCACATTAACATTGCTTCAACACACTGTAGTGTAGTTTAGGTATGGCAGGGCATGGCTACACTTCCATGCAGATTTAAAATAAAAACATGAATAAATACTTTTTAGTATATTGTAATTATTTTTGTCTGCATTCTCCGCCCACATTTTTCATCCGATCTAAACATTTCTCTATCAAAATGTTCATGACACGCATGCTAGCGTTTTTTTTTATTCCCCCCGAAATTCCCAGATTTCGAAGAATTCCACATTTTCCAAAACTTTTTCCCCATTCCAGATTAATAGGCAAACGTCCACATTTCCCAACCGATTTCAACCATTCCATAGTGAAAATGCTCCTTGCTAACGTTTTTTGTCTGTCTATTTTAGTTCATTTCTAGGTATACACCCCAGAGTCAGATATTTTGTCATGTTTGCTGTTTAAAGTTAGTATTATTTGCGGATGATACAACAGCGTTTTGTTCAGGAGAGAATACACAGAAGATACTACAAATAATAACAGAAGAAATTAACAAATTAAAAAGATGGTTTGACAAAAACAGACTATCGTTGAATCTCAGTAAAACTAAAATAATGCTATTTGGTAACAGTAGAAGAGAAAATCAAACACAAATACAAATAGACGGAATAGAAATTGAAAGAGTAAATGAAACCAAATTTCTAGGTATAATGATTGATGATAAATTGAACTGGAAATCTCACGTAAAAAATATACAACATAAAGTAGCAAGAAACACGTCAATAATGAATAAAGCAAAACATGTTCTAGACAAAAAATCACTTCATATTCTCTACTGCTCACTAGTGTTACCATATCTGAGTTATTGTGCAGAAATATGGGGAAATAATTACAAAAGTACACTTCATTCATTAACGGTGTTACAAAAAAGATCAGTTAGAATAATACATAATGTTGGATATAGAGAACACACAAATCCTTTATTTATTGAATCAAAGATTCTGAAATTCTACGACATAGTGAATTTGCAAACAGCTAAAATTATACACAAAGCAAACTATAACCTGCTACCCAAGAATATACAACAATTCTTCTCAAAAAAAGAGGAGAAATATAATCTTAGAGAGAAATGTAATTTAAAACATTTGTATGCACGTACAACACTTAAGACCTTCAGTATATCAGTATGTGGAATTAAATTATGGAATGGATTAAGCAAAGCAATCAAACAATGTACTAATATGATCCACTTCAAGAAACTCTTCAAACTTAAAGTGTTTACAAAGTACAAAGAAGAAGAACCATGATAAACATTCTGAATTTATTTAACTCATCCATTCTTTCATTCTTTCACTCACAAAATAATCTTACTTATCTCAACATATGAAATGTAACTTACTTCACCAATTATTATTTATTTACTTATTTTATTGTATTACTTATGGAGTATATTGTGAATAAATTGAGAACAGGAAGTGAACAAAAGTTTTAGCAACTGTCATGTAAAAGAAAAGGGGTAGGATTAAATAAGCTTTGCTTCTTCCTACTCCTTTTCGAACATGTTGAAAAGAGAAACTGGAGATTGTGATGTATCATGTTGTATACTTGCATGTTCGAAATAAACTCAAACTCAACTCAAACTCAACTCAACTCAAACTCAAAGCATATAAGCGTGCTAACATTAGCATGCTACCTTTTTTGTCAAATTTTGTAGGCAAGCACCTTAGAGTCATATATTTTGGTCCTATAGCAAGCAACTGTTGGCATGCTAATGTTCTTAACATGTAAACATGCTAACATTAGCATGCTACCTTCTTTGTCAAATTTTGTAGGCAAGCACTTCAGAGTCATATATTTTGGTACTTGATGCAAGCAACTGTTGGCATGCTAATGTTCTTAACATGTAAACATGCTAACATTAACATGCTATCTTTTTTGTCAAATTTTGTAGGCAAGCACCTTAGAGTCATTTATTTTGGTCCTATAGCAAGCAACTGTTGACATGCTAATGTTCTTAACATGTAAACATGCTAACATTAGCATGCTATTTTTTTTTTGTCAAATTTTGTAGGCAAGCACCTTAGAGTCATATATTTTGGTCCTATAGCAAGCAACTGTTGGCATGCTAATGTTCTCAACATGTAAACATGCTAACATTAGCATGCTATTTTTTTGTCAAATTTTGTAGGCAAGCACCTTAGAGTCATATATTTTGGTCCTATAGCATGTAACTGTTGGCATGCTAATGTTCTCAACATGTAAACATGCTAACATTAGCATGCTATCTTTTTTGTCAAATTTTGTAGGCAAGCACCTTAGAGTCATATATTTTGGTCCTATAGCAAGCAACTGTTGGCATGCTAATGTTCTCAACATGTAAACATGCTAACATTAGCATGCTATCTTTTTTGTCAAACTTTGTAGGCAAGCACCTTAGAGTCATATATTTTGGTCCTATAGCAAGCAACTGTTGGCATGCTAATGTTCTCAACATGTAAACATGCTAACATTAGCATGCTATTTTTTTTGTCAAATTTTGTAGGCAAGCACCTTAGAGTCATATATTTTGGTCCTATAGCATGCAACTGTTGGCATGCTAATGTTCTCAACATGTAAACATGCTAACATTAGCATGCTATCTTTTTTGTCAAATTTTGTAGGCAAGCACCTCAGAGTCATATATTTTGGTACTATATCAAGCAACTGTTGGCATGCTGAAGTTCTTAACATGTAAACATGCTAACATTAGTATGCTACCTTTTTTTTGTCAAATTTTGTAGGCAAGCACCTCAGAGTCATATATTTTGGTACTTGATGCAAGCAACTGTTGGCATGCTAATGTTCTTAACATGTAAACATGCTGACATTAATATGCAAGCCTTTTTAGCTAATTTTGGAAGTATACTGGAGCTCTCAGAGTTAACTGTTGGCAGCTTTTGAAGCTCATTTTGCAGGTACACCTAAGGGTAGTATTTTAAGTTACCCAACACTATCTGGCTAGCCTGATACCTGTGAGCATAAGGCTTCTTCTTTCCAGCATTCACATGCAATTGTACCTAATAGTGTTGTCTCGATACCAATATTCTGGTAACGGTACTGGTACCAAAAATTTATTTTGATACTTTTCGATACTTTTCTAAATAAAGGGGACCACAAAAAATGGCATTATTGGCTTTATTTTGAACAAAAAATCTTACGGTACATTACATATCTGTTTCTTATTGCAAGTTTGTCCTTAAATAAAATAGTGAACATACAAGACAACTTGTCTTTTAGTAGTAAGTAAACAAACACAAAGGCTACTAATTAGTCTGCTGACATTTGCAGTAACATATTGTGTCATTTTCCATTCTATTACTTTGTCAAAATTATTAAGGACAAGCGGTAGAAAATGAATTATTAATCTACTTATTGGTTCTTTTACTCTTTGGTCCGGAGGACACGACGTCCACAGTTTCCAAAAACAATTTGAAATGTGGACTCGTCAGACCACAGAACACTTTTCCACTTTGCATCAGTCCATCTTAAATGAGTTCGGGCCCACATGATGCAGGTATCAAATTCCAAATGAGCTAATATTTGCAAAAAATAACAACGTTTTCCAGTTTGAACGTTAAGTATCTTGTCTTTGCAATCTATTCAATTGAATATAGGTTGAAAAGGATTTGCAAATCATTGTATTCTGTTTTTATTTACCATTTACACAACGTACCAACTTCACTGGTTTTGGGTTTTGGAGAAGTGAGGATGGACACACTAAAACAGACGAATGTAAAAGTTGTCTTAAAAAGTTGTTACATGGACTAGGCAGATGAAGTTCACGGGGTCACAACTCAATCAAGCCCCTCTCGTAAAAAATGGATGCATAATGTGGCATGACATTCAAACAAGTCAGCGATGGAGAGGCAGAGAGTCTTAAGGATTGAAGAAAAGAAAGTCCTGAAGGCATTGGTCATTTTCCTGATGAAGGCCATATGGACTTAAACTAAATGTACGAGATAACAGATGAAGAACCACCGTGCTGATGAATTACCACAAATACTTTACATGAGCATAAACAATCAACGTATATTTTGGAAGCATTTCTCTGAGAAGCAAACCCAGCGAGCAATGTGGACGTACAACTGTTAGGGTTCAGTCTTTAAATCTTGTTCTGTGTTATTCTACTGTCAGGGTGGAGAGAACAGCGCAACACGGTTAGCACACACACACCACACACACTTACCCCCTCTGGGAGTTTCACTCTACCCTGCTCTGCCATAATAAATCTGCAATCCCCCTAACACGAGCGGGAGACGTACAGTAGGCAGGATTCATTACACTCGCTCTTGTTCACACACTAAATGAAGATGGACACTTTTGCAAGTCAGTAAGCGCTGCCAGCTTTGTGTGGCCCACCATGGAACGTTTCCTCAGTATCACGCTGTGCTGGTGTAAGATGCTCCAATTACACCATCTTTTTTGTGCATTTTAGTTGTTTTACACACAAACACCAATGGAAGCTTTGATATTCTGTTGCAGTGTTATTCGCTTGCCTATTAAATGTACGCTCATGCCAGGGTTCTGTTTGAGTTTCTTCCCAGGACAGAGTTTTTCCTTGCCTCTGTCGCCAAATGTTTGCTTATGTGGAGTTCAGTTGGAAGTGCAAAACAATCTTACATTACATGAAACACATTTTTATAAATATAAAGGGATTCGGGTCCGTGTACTTTCCGTTCATTCTATTTCCAATTCTGAAACGCAAATCAAAAAATACAGTTAGGGCTGTTTTTCGATTTTTATTATATATGGCAGATTTTTTTTTTTAAACCAAAAAAGGGTTGATTTTCATTAAAATATTGCCATAAAATTGGATTTTGTGCTGTTTTCCTTTTATGGATTTTTATTTTTCCAGATAAACACAAAAATCTACAAAAATGTTCATCCAAAATGCAAAAATGCGTGGTTATCTGTGTGATGACAAATTGAACTGGAAGCAGTATTTGAGCTTTTCCTTGGCGTTTAGCATGTTTTTTTTTAGCATAACGGTAACATCTTTGTTCAGCAGGAGTCCTGTTGTCGTTTTAAAAAATTGTCATTAAATAGTTGTTCAACTTTTGTTTCAGAAATTAAAACAGAAAAATGGCCAGAAATGTGTTTTTTGATTTGCATTTAAGAATTCGAAATAGAATGAAGGAAAGGTACACAGACCGATTTGGTCATTCCCTTTCTTGTTTTCTGGAAATTGTCAATTGTTTCTTCTTTTGTTAATGTGTTTTCTGATATTTTAAGTTTTGTTGGCTTTTGTTCATTAGTTTTCTAAATGTGTAAGTTGTTTCTTATTTTGTTAGTGGGTTTTTGGAAAAAAATTTAAGTTGTTTTGTCCTTTTTTTTCTGAAATGTTAAATTGTTTTGTCTTTTATTTGGTTTTCTGAAATTTGAAAGTAATTTGTCTTTTGTTAATTTGGTTTGTGTAAGTGTAAATGGTTTCCTCTTTTGTTCATTTGTTTTCCAAAATTGTCTTTTTTTTGTCTTTTGTTATTTTGTTTTCTGCAAGTATAAGTTGTTTTGTCTTGTTATTTTGTTGTCTGAAATTTAAAATTGCTTTGTCCTTTGTTGATTTGGTTTATTTAATAGTAAGTTGTTGTACATTTTGTTTTACAAAACTGTAAATTGTTTTGTCTTTCATTAATATGTTTTCTGAAGCTGTAAATGGCTTCGTCTTTTGTTAGTTTGGTTTGTCTAATTGTAAATTGTTTTGTCTTTTGTTATTTCATTTTCTGAAATTGTAAATTGCTTTCTGAAAGTGTAAGTTGTTTTAATTGTATGTATTGAATTTACCTTTATTTAACCAGAAAAGTTCCATTTAGAAAAAAAAACAAAACACTATTTTTCAAGGGAGTCCTGGCCAAGAGGCAGCAAAAGATAGAGTTACACAAAAATACATGTCATACACATTGAGAAAAACAGTTACAATTTAAAAAGGTCATCTCAAATGCTCTCAATCTGGATTTAAAAGTGTTCAATGAAATAGGTTCAGCTAATTTCCAGACTTTTTGCAACATGTTCCATGTAAAAGGAGCAGAATAAACAAATGTGTATAGGTGTGCGCAAAGGTGGCTCCGCCCCGTGACCCGAAAACCAGGTACTACAGACAGGCAGCAGCAGAGCTGCCAGATCATGACAATTTTTACCATAACAATGTGTAAGGTTAATATAGTCAGTTCCTCTCCCCCAATATGCTCCAGAAATTCAGAAATGTTGTTTTTCGAGGAGTAGGGGAGTCCCCAACCATTTTATTCAAAGGGAAGACTCATTGTGCTTCACTTTGAAACCCCCTGATTTATATTAATTATACTGAGTCTTGTTAGAATACAGGACATCAAGTCCACTAAGGGGATTAGCTAATGACTATAAAACAATTATAAAACATTACCGGCCTAAATCCTCAGATCGAACGAGACTTAGAACTTTGACTGCACATAATAGATCATTTAATTCCAGAAAAGGGCCACATTTCAAAAAGACCATAAAGTCGAAGAATTGTGGCAAAAGAAAACACTGAAAAGTCCACAGGCAAGTTTTTGACTTCACTCTGGAGACATCTGAACATGCTCTCCTTCTACTCTCCTGTGTTTACAATTCAAGTCTGGAAAACCTTGCAAAGATGAGAATGTAGAATCTGTATATCATATCTCCTGCAATTACACAAAAAGAATGAAGGCCATTGAGGGGATGAGTGTACATTCCCTGCTTACAGCCACAACATTGTGTGTGTGGATCGGTTTTCTTCACAACATTGGTGATTCATCAGACGTTTATTTTGACCTATTCTGACTCCTGTGTGGGTGGCTTTCGAAAAACAATGACCTAAAAAGAAAACATTGGCTTTACTCGACAGCTCAGCACATTGATGGCGTTTCTTTATTTAGTATGGCCAGTGTCTCAATAATAGGCTTTATGAAGATTCACGTTCCATAATTTTACATTTTCCAAACCAAGTTTGAATGAGTTGACCTTCTTAGAGAGACTTTTTTTTTTCTTTTTCTTGCAAAAGCAGGAAGGTATTTTAATTAAGCACATTGTTTATTATTGCAAGAGACTGAAAATAAACTTTCAGGCACACAAGTATTTGGCACTGTTCACGTTCATAGCAACAATCAAGTCCCATTATCAAACAACATAAAATGTCCTTTTCGTTCCTATTCATACTATTTTCTTTGCATGTGTCTCTCATACAAAAGACACACAGATGCTGACAATGATCTTATTTTGTTTTTTCAGGACTTACTAATACCGTATATTTATATTAATGTATCCACTAATTGTATTTTTAATTGTAGAACTATACATGTAGTAGACAGTGTTTAATCAATACTTTGATGTGGTTTTGGTAATGTTTTGTGGTAGACATGAGTATTTACTTTACTACCACATTTTATATAAAATGTTAAAAATGCAGCAAATGCTTCAAAATGTGTAACATAAAAATAACATAATAATCTGAAAAAAAAAAGTGTGTCGGAATAGAAAAATAAAGGCAAGTCTCACAGTAGTGCAGATGATGAGTACAATAATGATTTAGTTAACAAGAGATACTGTTGCAAGAATTTAAAACACACAAATAGGGTGTTGAGTTGAGTTGAGTTTGAGTTTATTTGGAACATGCATGCATACAACATGATACATCACAATTTCCAGTTTCTCTATTCAACATGTTGGAAAAGCAGTAGGAAGAAGCAGAGCTTATTTAATCTTACCCCTTTTCCTTTGCTAAAATTTTTGTTCACTTCCTGTCCTCAGTTTATTCACAATACACTCCATAAGTAATAACAATGAAAATAAATAAATAATTGGTGAAGTAAGTTATATTTCATATGGTGAGATGAGTAAGATTATCTGGAAAATTAATGGATGGATGAAATAAATTCAGAATGTTTATCATGGTTCTTCTTCTTTGTACTTTGTAAACACTTTACGTTTGAAGAGTTTCTTGAAGTGGATCATATTAGTACATTGTTTGATTTCTTTACTTAATCCCTTCCATAATTTAATTAGTCAGTGGCCTTGTGGTTAGAGTGTCCGCCCTGAGATCAGTAGGTCGTGAGTTCAAACCCCGGCCAAGTCACACCAAAGACTATAAAATTGGGACCCATTACCTCCCTGTTTGGCACTCAGCATCAAGGGCTGGAATTGGGGGTTGAATCACCAAAAATGATTCCCGGGTGCGGCCACCAGTGCTGCTGCTCACTGCTCCCCTCACCTCCCGGGGGGGAACAAGGGGATGGGTCAAATGCAGAGGTTAATTTCACCACACCTAGTGTGTGTGTGACTATCATTGGTACTTTAACTTTTAACTTTAATTCCACATAGTGATATACTGAAGGTCTTTCAGTTTTTTCCATTTGTTTACACACAATTTTACTGACCTCTTTTTTCAAAAGGATATACACACTTTTCCAAACACCAAATTCAATTTTCTTAATTCCTAGATTATTTGCAAATTGACACACTTCTGTCAAAACATATGCCCATTCATCAAAATAAAGCAAGTATTTGTAAAAATGCAGATTTTATTTTCATCTCACCCACACAGACTTCAAATGACAAGACACTATTGGATGGAGTTACCCAGAACAGTGATAAATACAAAACACATTACCATAGTTAAAAAAAAACTATTTTACCATAAGAAATGTTTGGGGCATTTTGCCCGACCTTTTTAGCATATGTGATGGATGATTACTAGGGGTGTGGGGAAAAATCGATTCGAATTCGAATCGCGATTCTCACGTTTTGCGATTCAGAATCGATTCTCATTTTTAAAAAATCGATTTTTTTATTTTTATTTTTTTTATTTCTTTATTTTTTTATTTTTTTTTATTTTTATTTTTTTATTTTTTTATTTTTAATTAATCCATCCAACAAAACAATACACAGCAATACCATATCAATGCAATCCAATTCCAAGAGGATACACAAACACGACACAGAACAAACCAAAAGTAGTGAAACAAAAATGAATATTATCAACAACAGTATCAATATTAGTTTCAATTTCAACATAGCAGTGATTAAAATACCCTCATTGACATTATCATTAGACATTTATAAAAAAAAATAAAAAAATGAACAATAGTGTTACAGTGGCTTACACTTGCATCGCATCTCATAAGCTTGACAACACACTGTGTCCAATATTTTCACAAAGATAAAATAAGTCATATTTTTGGTTCATTTAATAGTTAAAACAAATTTACATTATTGCAATCAGTTACAATTATAAAAGCTTTTTACAAAAATCTACTACTCAGCTTGCATGTCAGCAGACTGGGGTAGATCCTGCTGAAATCCTATGTATTGAATGAATAGAGAATCGTTTTGAATCGGGAAAAAAATCGTTTTTGAATCGAGAATCGTGTTGCATTGAAAAGAATCGATATTGAATCGAATCGTGGGACACCCAAAGATTCACAGCCCTAATGATTACTGTAACTTGACAACATATATTGGCAAATCCATAGCAATTGTCATTGTTTACTTTGAAGCGGGCCTATACGTAAAAGGACCTAAAGAGAAAGCAAAAATATCCTGTAATCTTTTCAAGAAGTGCTCAACAATGATGCTGCAAACTGAAAATATGCATTTTTACCACAGTCAGGTAAAGTAACATATCATGGTAGTCAACAATGACATGCGGTACAAATTAAAACCTGAGACAAATAAAAAGGTTTGAGAAAAAATCTGGGGATAAAGATGTGTGTATCACAACCCTAGTGTGTGTGTAAAGTGTGAAAATGTGTGTATAACAATTGTTATCTGTGTGCAAGATGTGTGTATCACAATCCTTATATGTGTACAAGATGGGAAGGTGTGTGTAAAGTTCAAGTTCAAGTACCAATGATTGTCTCACACACACACACGAGGTGTGGCGAAATTATTCTCTGCATTTGACCCATCACCCTTGATCACCCCCTGGGAGGTGAGGGGAGCAGTGAGCAGCAGCGGTGGCCGCGCCCAGGAATCATTTTTAGTTATTTAACCCCCAATTCCAACCCTTGATGCTGAGTGCCAAGCAGGGAGGTAATGGGTCCCATTTTATAGTCTTTGGTATGACTCGGCCGGGGTTCAAACACACAACCTACCGATCTCAGGACAGACACTCTAACCACAAGGCCACTGGGTAGGAGCATCGTGTGTAATATTTCGCAAAAACTGTGAAGCAGAGGATATGCCTAATATTAGGCAAATCTGCACAGTGGTTTTGCTTACTGTGTGTAGACTTTTGTTAACTGTGTGAACATTTAAAATTTAGTGTGTAAGCAATTGGAAAAAAAACTGTAAGTGTTGTACGTGCGTACAAATGTTTTAAATTACATTTGTACTGTGTGCCATACAGTATGGCATATTTTTTTCTTCAACCTGAAGAAAAAAGCTCGAACTTTTTTTATCTTTACTTTTGCTCAGGAACAACAAGGAAGTCCTGCTGTTTTGGCTGGAAACTAAAATAGGAAAACGTGGTTAAATGGCGTCATCTGCAGGCCAAAAAAGAGAACTGCAGCTATGAACTCGGCAGAGGGCGCTGTATCGCAAGTCAACCATTCACATTTTCCGGTACCGGTCGGAAGACGCTTGGACAAGCCAATAATGTTGTGTAACTGCACGTTTTGTAAGTATTAGGTCTCACTTTTCTTACGGACAGTCAGCATATTTCCCCGTACGTCGTAAATACGTTTTCGTTTCGTTGTCTGCTATGCGGAGTAATGTCGTTCATCGGTCGTTTTTATCCGAAGTGCTCGCCTGGACAGTGTGTTGTTAGCTTAGCAGCCTAGCATAATGTAAACAATGACCCGCTCATATAATGCTCTTATAATAGTGACATTAGCGTCTTAGCTTAGACTCTATTTGTTATGGAACCTCTCTGTTCTGTTTCGAGAAATGTACCTTTATTCGCACAATAAAGAACCCGTAGCCATTGCATTACGTGGGCATGTCAACGTCAGGTAGCTTGCTTATATGTTGCTTGCTAGTGTTTAACATGCTATTCAGTAGAACTAGGTATTACAGTCGAATTAATTAACGTGGACCCTGACTTAAACAAGTTGAAAAACGTATTCAGGTGTTACCATTTAGTGGTCAATTGTACGGAATATGTACTGTACTGTGCAATCTACTAATAAAAGTTTTAATCACTCAGAATAAGTCATTAGGATATACTGGTGATCACGTTGGTTGTTTTATCTTCTGTTACACCTCAAAATCTGCTGTTTATTGTACTATTTATTGTTTTAACTGCTTTAATTGTCTTATCTGTCCTATGCAGCACGTTGGTGACCCTTGGTTGTTTTGAAAAGTGCTATTACATATAACGTTTGACTTAGTTTAGTCTTTATTTGAAGGGACATTAAGCTCAAAGACAGATATGTTCTGAACCGGATTATAGCTAAATAGCTCATTTCCATCAGCAGTCCCTGGCTACCTAAATTAAAGAGATACAAAAATCATGCAATACAAATATAACATTTAAATTACCGTAATTTCCGGACTATAAGCCGCTACTTTTTCCCCTCGTTCTGGTCCCTGCGGCTTATACAACGGTGCGGCTTTTCTACGGCTTACGGTAACCAGGGGCGCGCACTACCGAGGATGCGCGAGACCGAGGCAGACATCTGGCGCCAGGTAACGAGAGCAAAACAAAGAGTAGGAGAGCGTCAGCGACAGTTTGCGCGAAGGAAGTGTTCATGCAAACACCCTCAATATGGAAAACAAACGGAGAAGTGCATATGATGCTGCTTTTAAGTTAAAGGCAATCGATCTGGCTGTCAAAGAAGGAAATAGAGCTGCTGCACGTACCCTTGACATCAATGAATCATGTTCGCCATGTCAAAGATGTGAAAGTTTGATTGAATGATTGAAAGATTTATTGTTAATAAATGGGACGCTTTGCGTTTCCCAAACAGTCATCTCTGTCCCGACAATCCCCTCCGTGGTAGCAGGAACCCCTATATACTACGGTAATTACACATCAAAACGCCTGCGGCTTATAGTCGGGTGCGACTTATATATGGAGCAATCTGTATTTTCCCCTAAATTTAGCTTGTGCGGCTTATAGTCCAGAAATTACGGTATACTATAGTATGTAATCCAGTGGTTCTTAACCTTGTTGTAGGTACCGAACCCCACCAGTTTCATATGCGCATTCACCGAACCCTTCTTTAGTGAAAAATTAAAAATATATATTTTTTTAAATTCAAGGCAACGTTATATGTTTTTTTACTGATGCACAAAATGAACCGTGCATGAACATCACCTTGTGCAAAGAACAAAACCAACACAATGCATGAACTCACAACAAATTACACACCTGCAAATCAGTGCGACTTCTGCTGTTGCCTTTGAGAGACCAGTTCAGATATTCGTGGCTTCACCTTGGCAAGTGCCACTCTCATGTCATTTTAAATGATAAATGATCAAATAAAATAATGTATTTATTTTCACAGCAAAGTCTGTTCCTTTTCTTCGTTTTCCACCCAGACATACAATACTAGTACACAGCTCATGAAAAATAATATTTTTTGTTATTGTCATTGTAAGTGGGCCAAAACACTTATATTAGAAAATAATCTCATGGAAATGACAGCTGTCATTTAAATATAATAATAAAACGTTTAATTTGTTATTTAGTCAGGTTTGGGACAGGTGTGCTCACATGTGCTCCACTGAATGCTCAAGGAGTTTTTGCGTTTGCTCACACATATGGAAAATTATAGGGAACAGTGTTTGAGGGTATCCATAATACGCCGACAGGGAGAAGTTTTTATTTACACAATCACTCGGGTGTGTCTTGACCTCCGTGGCGGAGGCTCCGCCGAACCCCTGAAGCCGACTCACCGAACCCCTAGGGTTCGATCGAACCCAGGTTAAGAACCACTGATGTAATCAAATCAAAAAAATTCATAAAATGCCCTTTCAATGACACATAATTATACAATACAACCACATCTCATTTACATCATCACACATAGACAATACATGCTCTTGTTCACATCTGTCATCATTTGTAAAAACAACCAGGATTTTAACACACACACCTCACAGTTTACAACAAAATGTGCTCATGCATGAATATAATACACATTAAGTTGAAATGTCAAACATAGAGCCCACCTCAGTGACTGCGTGAGCAGCTTTGATTGCTCCAAAGCCACTTTTTAACTTCAATTGTGAATGAAGAGTAATCTGTTAGATTTTTCAAGTTTGTTGTGAGGTTGTTCCATTCCTTTATCGCTTTATATGAAAAGGCTGATTGTGCAAAAGATGTTTTACATCTGGGTACGCTACACTGCTCCCTGGTGGAGGCTCGTGTGTTTCTAGTTGTCACAGTAGATGTAAACTGGAAAAAGTGCTTAAGTGGCGCCGGTGCAGTGTTATTTAGTGTTGTTACTTGACTTGATTGATGTCCCCGTCTGGTTGCAGCCACATCACCATGCCAGTAGATGGTTCAGAGGATCTGGCCCCGTTTTCCATCTCTGGGATCGCCAGTGTTGCTCTCACTCGGAGAGCTTCAGAGGAGAATGGAGGATCAGTGGTTTATTCTGAAGCTACTTCTGCCTGCCCAGCTGTTAACGATGCAGGGGACGACAACAGCGGTGAGAACTACACTCATAAATACTCTTTACCTTAAGTAAATCAGCTCTCCTGGCTTCGTCAGGTATCAGGCCATGTCCACACAAACACAGACAGTTTCAAAAACGCATATTTGGGGTTAAAACGATCTCCATCTACACAAGTGTAGTTTCAAAACTGTCTCTGTCTACACACAAACGCACACACCTGCTGTCATGCACATTTTGTCCAATCAGAAGCCTGAAAAAAGCAGCCCCATCTGACTTGTTGGTATTACACCTCCGTTATGTTTATTTTGATATACTAGACGTACACAATGACATGTACATTATCTTTAAAACCCACCTGCACGTGCACAGAGCCCTGGGAACATTATTACCTTTTTTTTCAGTGTTTAAAGCGCGCATGCACGCCTGTGCTGCTGAAACCCAACACTGATAGAATTATAACATGTTTAGCAACATGGTGATGTACTAAATGTGCAGTGAAGTGTACATTATTTCTAAAATCAGCACGCACTAACTAGCCAAGGAAATCATTTTGCATGTTTGACTGCCTATATAAAGCACACAGATTTGCGTGTACCGCTGCAAAACTCTCGTGGAATTATAGAGCATTTAATCATGGATATAGTGATATGTTACATGTGCAATGAAGTGTATATTGTCTTTAATATCAGTACACACTACAAGGAGGACACCACATTATGTTCTGTTTTTGTTGCTTGGTCGCTTTTTACGTGCGTGCACGGTCGCGCCCGGTTCCATCTGCAAGAATGGAAGCAACACACATAAGTTGACGTCATGATTTGTTGTTAAAGGACTAAAAACACAAGGATAGGATAGGATAGGTCTTTACTGTCATTGCACAAGTACAACAAAACTTTTGTTTTCAGCACAAACCCGTTCAAGGTTATACAAACAAACAGTGTACAGGCTTACAGAACAGGAACGCTGATGGGTCGCCACAAGGCGCCCCGTCAAAGATGGGGAAAAAGGTAAAACGCTGGGGAAGGATGAGTAAAAAAATACAATCTAGACTGGGCTCCTAAAGGGGCCCAGTCTGGAGTGGGAAAAAACCTCCATAGCAAAGCACATATACATATTACAACATACATCTCGAGATATCTAGCAACAGAGGGAAGGGAGTGCAGGGTCATGGTGGTAGGCCATAAGATAATGTTGCACCTTTCTTATAATGCAGAGCAAAAAGTATTGCCTGTCAAAGTTCTCCCATCAGGTGGAGGTTCGACAGTGATCATATCTAAAACAACTGACTGTCATTAGCGCCGGCGGGAGTGTCGCAAAGCCCATTTTGATGTGTCTTTTTAATCAATGTAAAGTGTGAAATAGCAGCATATTTACGTTCAAACATACAGTAATTCCTCTTATAATGTGTTTAAAGGCAGCAAGGCAGTGTTGATGAGCTTTGTAAATGACAGCACACAACCGTGACGTCATCACAAGTCTACGTTCGTGCAGTGTACACGCATACGCTAAGTGGCGAGTTTTGGAACTCTACACTTTAGCCAGCGTTTGTAAAAGTCTGTGTTTTTAAAGACAAAAGTATGCGTCTGCGTGTGGACAAAGGCCTAAACGCAGAGATAAGTATGCGTTTATTAAGTATCTGTGTTCATGTAGACATGGCCTCAATGTGTTCTCTTGTTTGATTCAGGCGGTAAAAGGTCCGGAGCCTTGCTGCAGATCGACCGCCAGCGAATCCAAGCAGCATCTGCCAGTTCTGGGGCTGATGAGCTGCTGGGTCTTGGTGTGGCTGTCTACGATCAGGAAGTCCTTGAGCAAGGTGTCCTGCAGCAGGTGGACGAGGCCATCAACGAGGCCAATCAGGCTGCGGTCAAAGCTGAGGCGGAGAAGGAATACGAGTCGGTGCTGGATGATGTCAGGTAACAAAAATCTTACTGAAGAAGTATTCCTTTAGCCCATTCATGTATAGACTCTCACACCTGCACATTCACTGAAATTGTAGTTGTGTGATTGGTGTTTATATTGCATTGCTCCTCATTTAGCTATATGAGCAGTCCCTCCAGAATGGCTTTTTCTTGTGATTGTTGCTGCTTAAAATGCCTGATTTCTGGCAGCATTTATAAAAGGTTGCGGCAAAAGTTACCATGTTTTAAGGCATACTTTTACATCCGCTTGTGAGTTAATTAATTTTGAATTCGTGTTTTAAGTGTTCTTTGTAACCCTAAGCCCAAAAACACAATATTACAACAAATCTACCAAAATATGCTTTATTTGCAAGTTAAATTAGACATTCATGAGCATTAACGACAATTTACCAGTCTCCTAAGGATCTCACAGGCTTTTCTTGAGATACCTGAATTTACAGAAGTTCCTCCCAAAAATTGCAAGTTTTTTTTAGGCGTTTGTTGCAAAAACATTGCGGTGGAAAGTGAAAGTTGCACTACATTGTTGGGATTTTCCTCTGTAAATATGATAGGAAAAAGAAAAAAAAAATGAGGAAAGTATGTGGCAAACAATAATGTGCTTTATTCATCACAACAAAGTGCTTGAGAAATACTGTATGGAAAAGACTAAAAATTATATTTCAGCCTTCACATGACAAAAAAACAACATAAAAAATAATTTTCACGAAAAATACATAAAATCTTAAAAGACATTACTATGCAATGACACTTTGTATACCAGCTGTACATTGACTACTCTTAGAGTATATACATGCTTCATGTTTAGTAATCTTAATTGAAAATATGCAATGTATTACAAATGGTTGAAGGGTGTACTCACTTTTGTGAGATGCTGTATATGTACATATGCTTATTACAGTTATTTCAATGTATTTTTATTCCTTATGTATACATTTAGGCTCAGTGTATCTTAATCAACAGTGTGCTTTATCTGCTGCCATGTTTTTTGTTTACAAATGTGAGCAATTTACAAACACCACCAAAAGCTGTCTTATTGTTGTTAATATTATTATGCCTTATTATCTGCGCTGTTGTCCACACGTTGCAGGCATTCTTGTGCCCATTTGTGCATGTTTTGAAGATTGAAAGTCGATCAAAAACCAACACATCAGACGTAGTTTACCTGCACTTTCGGAGAAAACTTGGGTAACAGTTGAGAGCGATTTATAGCAATGATTTTGTTGGTAAATGAATAGATGACGTGTAATAAAGTAGTAAATTAATTACTTGTCAATGTAAACAAGGAAGTGAAAAAGGGCAAAGCACGGAGATATTTAATTGGTTAGACTGTTGTGTTGTGTTTGAGTGCTTCTAGAACAGATTTGATTGGTAAAAATGTCGGATGATTGGCCAAAATTTGCAAGGAATGGTTGAATGTGCATAAATTGGAGCGATTGCGACATTGTGAAATCTTCCAGGGACTGTATAAGGTAACATTGGAAACACCTTTCAGTATGATACAGATACTTTTTCATACTTCCAGGTCCGTTACCACATCTCTCAAACATATTAATAAAGTCATTGAGCAGCTATCGCCGTACGCTTCGACAAGTAAAGACATCACTAGGAAGATTGAGTCTGTGAAAAGGCAGAGAGAAAATAAGGTACGCTGCTGTAAATATTATGTTATCATTAATTTGATACAACTGACTGATGAAAAAGTTTTTCTTTGGTTCAGGAGAAGCAGCTCAAAAAGGTCCGAGCTAAACAGAAGCGACTTCAGGCTATTTTAGGAGGGGGGGCCACCCAAAGGTTTGAAGATGAGCTTTTGGCAGAGGATGCAGAAGAGACAGGTGAGGAGACTTTGGGGACATTTGCGTTTTCTGATAGTTTGGTGTAACATAGTTTGGTGTAGACATATTGCCCTACTGTACAATATATGTGTGCTAGTTTCGAGACTGCTGGTAAGTGGCAAATATCCTACTTGGAGTTACAAGATCACAATAACAATAAACATGGATGATGACCTCAATGTGTTAGTATTTCTAATAAACTGTTGGACTGTAATCCATCCTGACAACAAAATTAAGATTTGTTGGGAGCCTTGATCAATTTCAGATTACAGTCATCCCTTGTTTATCGCGGTTAATTGGGTCGGGACCAGACAAGATTGCAATAAACGGATTTCCGTGAAGTAGATTTATTATTAATATAATATTTTAACAGAGTATAAAAAAGCTGTTTACAACCTTTTCAATACATGTTTTAACATTATTAGAGCCCCCTTAACATGAAATTGCACCCATATAACCACTGTTACACTCGTTTCACCCAATATAGTAGCTTTGAGTTTGTACTGTACAGCCCAGCGTCATTACTATGGCCGTCATCCGGCCACTACAACACGGCCTCAAAGTGCAAATACTTGGTCACATCCTGGGTAATTTCTCTAAACTGGGCTTTGAGTGCTAAAACCACAGGGCTACGTTGTCCTGCACAAGGTAGGTCAACTTGACAGTCTACAACCATTAGCTGTGATGTTAGCATTCCATGTTAGCTGTGCGTGTCTGCGTTGGCGTTTCACATCAATTGCGACAAAGCTGTGTTATTGACATTAAAGATGAAATGCATGAAAAAGGTTCATCTTCACTTAAGCCGGACAATTGCTGATAGTTTATAGCAGTCTGAGGTAGCTGAAGTTGCACCCACTCCAATTTTACTTACAGTTGTTGTCGTTGGACGTGGAGATGTGTTATTGATGAGGCAGAGGTTGAAGAGGAAGTCCATCAAAAAGTTATTCTGCCAAAAATTTACGCGAGATTGACGCGGTAAAGTTAGAGTAGCTACAAGATTAGCCGCTGTTTTGTTTATTTGTTTAAAATGGATCCCAAATAGTTGCTACACAGCAGCCACTAGTCTTCCTGAGTCCATCACACAAGACACTAACAAAATCTAAACAAAAACTCAACAATACATAAGAAAAGACACTCAAGAACAAAGGATATGCATTTAATACAATTTAAAAAAAACAGACTTTAGTGTAGTATCTCTTTCAGCTTGTTTGTAAAACCCTTACATTGTTGTTAGCAACCCCGAATCAAAACTTGGCTTGGTGAATATTTTCACAACATTTCTAATGTCCCAGTTACCTGGAATGAAACAATGTGAAAAAGACAAATTTGTCCAGTGCTAATAATTGCTAATACCTGTGTGCGTTCTATTAGAGCCTGGTCCCTCAACGCTGGGCAGCATGCTCATGCCAGCCCAGGAGACGGAGTGGGAGGAGCTAATAAGGACAGGTCACATGACCCCTTTTGGTACACGAATCCCACAAAAGGAAGAGGTCAAAAAGGAGCCCCGGAAATTGATGCTGGCTGAGAACTCAGCCTTCGATCAGTACTTGGCCGACCAGGCCAAGCTGGCGACTGAGAGGAAGAGAACCCCTCATGTGAAGAAAAAGAAGATCTCTGGTGCTAAAAGGGAAGGAACCAAAAGCATTGCTTCCTCTCCAAAGGATAAGAAAATGCGTAAGCGCATGCGAAAGCTCCAGATAACCGCTCTGAAAGCTCACCCTAAGGCGAGACCCAAGTCTGAGCCACAAGCACCCAAATGGAAGAGGAAACCTCAAATCGAAGGTGAGGAGGTCGACAGCGAGGGGTCAGAGTACCTGCCGAGTGACCAAGGATATGATCCTGACCAAGAGGAGAGAGATGCCATGGAGGAGGGCTACGGGGATGACGATGACAATGACGAGTATGACTTAAAACCGTACAAGAGGAAGAAAGAAGCAAAGGGCAGGAGGCTGATCAAGAAACAACATAGCGAGGAAGAATACTCCCCTGAAAGCTCAGAAGAAGAGGAGAACACCAGGAGGAAAGAGAAGAAATTCAAGGATGACGGAGATGTTGAATATTACAGACAGCGAATAAGGTACCCATACTGCCAAACACATGATTATACTTTACATTTGCCATCAATTCAAACCCAGTCCATGAGCAACATTGCAACAGTTTGTTGTACAGAAGTCCGAAAACCCTGAGTATGGTACCTACCTTAAAAGGCCGCCATCATGTGACCACCACAGCATAGCTAAGAGAGACTTTACCATAGTGAGCATTTCAAATATTACATCACATGTTAATTGTCAGGCTTTTGTAAGAGCACCAGGGAAGCAGTGATAAAATATGATGATGACCACACAACTGAAAATGGAATTTACGTCGTAGAAACACATCACACATGTACACACCAGTACAGTACAGTATGGCTAAAATGACATTAGAATAAAAGAAGGAACAAAATCAAATGTCAAGTCAGCTGTGGTTTGACTGTACGTGAAGAGACGCTTCCCTGGCACATTCTCTCTGCCCTTTTGATGTTGTGTCCATATCTTTCAACTATATTCAGAGTCAATGTACGAACTTAATTGGTTCTATGACGGAGCTCGTAACTCTAAATCTACGTCTTCCATTGAAATGAATTGAAATCAATTTAACCGGTGCTTCCCCCTAAAAAAAAAACACCATTTTAATTTGCCTTTTACAAAGAAAAAATAACTTTTTTAATAAGAAATATTATTGGGAAAACAATAAAATAGAATTTACAACTAACAAATACAGTAATTTTAGTATGTAATGTAATAATAATGTACTGCATTTACCCTGGAAAGCAGACTTCTACGTAATTTAGTTTGAGGTGCTTCTCCGTCAAACACACAATCGGCAGCTTCTCCATATTTAATGGATACATTAGTTATTATTTTAATGTCCTTGGCTGGTGTTTCGACTCATTCTGCTTGTGGTTCAGACGAGCAATGCTATGCTCCAACTGCCTTGCCAAGTCGGCTACAGGGTCATGTTTTTGATGATTTTATTCAGTGAATATAATCGACTTCCTCTTCCCTGTACTCTCCTTTGCACTCATTTGAAGAACAAAGTTGTGTCAATCGCTAGCTAAAAACCAATGCGAGCGAGTATGACCAAATGTTTTGGGTGTATATTAATGGCTTCACTGTGGCATTTTCTACGCCAACTAGCGGTGAGGCTCGTAACTTAGATTTTGCTCGCCTCGCACTTTAAAGCAGAACAAAATGCAGAGATACACCCCGTATCTCAAAATATTTGGAACGTTTGGGTACTTGTAAGTCAGTTTTAAGGTTTACTATTCAGTTTTCTTCTTGGTACACTGGTTAAGAGGTTAAGAAGGTTAAAAAGTGTTATGAAGCCGACTTGCCTTTAGCAGGCATCCATCTGTCTCCCTTTAAGCCTGTGGTCTTCAAAGTATGGCGTAGTGATCCTCCCTTCAGGGCACAAATGATGGTCTTTTATGCTCACCCCAATCTGTTTACACTCTCATTGTAGGATTAGTTTTACCTTTAAACATTACTTAGGCTAGCGTACTTTAAAAAATTAATCTTTCTCAAGCGGCTATACCTACCCTAAATCTTCTGGCTCGCCTCAAACTTTAAAGACTGCTTCTTTATGCTATAAATCACAGCTTGACCCTTGCATAGATTAATTACATTTCCTTCATTTACTATTGTAGTTTTAAGCAAGGTTCTAGATTTAGTTGTGGTAAATAGTCAGTAGTTCTGTACAACCAAGCTTTCAGCAGCCAGTCTTGCTTTTTAAGAAAGTGGTCACATGGTGATGAGATTGGGCCTTTTTTGGTTTTGGAATGGCACAGTGCAAACGTGCTATTGTTACTCCCATTAGTTAGTTGCTTTCTGCTGGCTACGTGGTGCCAGAGGACCGTTAATCCCAGATGAGATTGGCAGCTGCTTCTTGACTAAGCAAATTCACTCCCTGTTCTTTTCTTCCTCTTGCCTTCTCTCTGCGCCCTCACTCTGGCCTAATTATGCTGCTGCACATGGTTTTTATACGTGCGCTCGCTCACTCTCATGCTCAAATTAGGCGAAGAGCAGCCCTAATGAGATTTTATATTTATAGCTGCCAAATAAATTGTGTTGGCATGTGTCCTTTTTTACTGCACCACGATTGGATGTCAATTGAGCAGCGCAGATGCAGCATGGCTGCGTGAGGATGGCCTGTGCGAGGAATGATGTTATTACTGCAGTTTGTAGTCGGGGCGGAGGCAGGAAGGTGGTGCAGAGGGGGCAGAAAAGTGTAATTAACTGAACCGATGCTTAGTCTTGACTTAATTAGAGAACATAGTCTCGCAGGCCCAGCTAAAGGACCAGTTTTGTGGCAGGGTGACAGGACTAGGCTCAAATGAAGATGGATTCTTATCCTCTCCACCTCACACCTTTCTGGGGAACTCACACTACTAATTGTCTGTATCAATCTTCATTTGCTGCGTGACGACTCTGCCTCTAACTGCCTTTTGCTGCGGCACTATTACACCTTTTCTCCTTTACATTTACCTTTTTTGTTATGGAGCTCCCATATCTTAAGGGACCAGTTGCCTTTTCTCGGATGGTAAGCGTTTTAAACCAGCACACATCCATTTATTAGCTCTTAAAGGTATCATAAATCTGTCTCAGTATCTGTATGATATAATAACATATTTAAAACTTTCAGACAAGCTACTTACTCATTTAAGTACTGTTTTCATATCAGGTCTTCATTAGTTTGCACTTCTTCCCTACCAGGAGGTGGAAGCGACAACGCCTCAGAGAAAGGGAGGAGAGGAGGGAAAGCGGCGAGCTCACAGACGACAGCGATGCCGAATTTGATGAAGGCTTCAAAGTGCCTGGTTTCCTCTGGAAGAAACTTTTCAAGTAAGTTGTAATGTGAAATAATAACCCTGCAGGAAGAATTTTGTCCATATGGTTGGTCTTACTGCAGTGAGCTACTTCCTGTCGATCATGTTCGTCCAATGACAAACTTACAAGTATAATACAGGGTTTCTCCCAGATTGTCAATATACTTGTGGAGTTGGGAGCAGGGGCAATTAGACATCGTCATATAATTTGCATAATTGACGATGAGACATATATTTTTTTTTAAAGGCCAAAAAAATGTTATGCGTACATTTAAAAACAAATTGTGTATCGTATTTTTTGGAGTATAAGTCGCTCCGGAGTATAAGTCGCACCGACCGAAAATGCATAATAAAGAAGAAAAAAAACATATATAAGTCACACTGGAGTATAAGTCGCATTTTTTGGGGAAATTTATTTGATAAATCCCAACACCAAGAATAGACATTTGAAAGGTAATTTAAAATAAATAAAGAATAGTGAACAACAGGCTGAATAAGTGTACGTTATATGACGCATAAATAACCAACTGAGAACATGCCTGGTATGTTAACTTAACATATTATGGTAAGAGTCATTCAAATAACTATAACATATAGAACATGCTATACGTTTACCAAACAATCTGTCACTCCTAATCGCTAAATCCCATGAAATCTTATACGTCTAATCTCTTAAGTGAATGAGCTAAATAATAATATTTGATATTTTACGGTAATGTGTTAACAATATCACACATAATTCGCTCCTGAGTATAAGTCGCACCCCCGGACAAACTATGAAAAAAACTGACTTATAGTCCGAAAAATACGGTAATTAGTATTAACATATATTATTTCTTATATCTTTTGCTGTATTGCTTAAAAGTTGCTGCTTATTTTACAATGTAACACAGGCCACTTTGTTGAGAGTTTTTCTAGAGACTTGTCCAATTTTTTTTTTAAACTTTTTTCTGTATTAAAAACGAGTAACACATATAACATCTTATTCTGGTGTTATTGGAGGCTGTACTTGTGTGTTTCGAGACTATTTACTTCTGTTGCTCGATGTTTGCCACAAACAGTGAGAGCTGCAGCAAGCCTCTACTGTCCCAAAACACTCCATCCATCCATCCATTTTCTACCGCTTATTCCCTTTGGGGTCGCGGGGGGCGTTGGAGCCTATCTCAGCTACAATCGGGCGGAAGGCGGGGTACACCCCGGACAAGTCGCCACCTCATCGCAGGGCCAACACAGATAGACAGACAACATTCACACTCACATCCACACACTTGGGCCAATTTAGTGTTGCCAATCAACTTATCCCCAGACACTCATTGACGTTATATTTTCTTTGCGCTGCTGCACCAGCTGCACTTTATCTCCTTCAAAGAGCGCCACTGTCCTCTTCATATTTGCACATTGCACATCTTGTAGATGGCTGTCTCGCTGTCTGCGGGCATATCTCGGATATATTAAAGTACGTCCATTTTGCAGACATGCTTCACCTGCTCCAGACAATTGTGTGCTTCTTGCTTACGTCATCACAACATCCCGTTTCGACAGTGCTGTGTCAGTGATCAAAGTAGTACTTTTTTTTGGAGGCCAAATTTGTTTTTTTTGTGGCATTTACCATTTTTAGCCCCTCTTCCAATCCATCATCTCTCTGAGTGGTACGAGCCATTTACCACTGAGCATGAGTGCTGTTCAGTAACACGGGTATCCAAAACTGTAACGACATTTACAAGTCAGACAAGACAAAATCAGCTTTAGCCCCCCTTAATAAATACCATGTTGATGATAATAATGATAATAATGCATCAAAATTGTATTATTGACCTAGTCAAGGCTGTATTAACCACATTGTAAATATTACACTTTGGAATGTGCCTAATTGTGGAAAAATGTTAAAGTGCTTTTCTATAAATAAAAAAAATCTGGATGTGTCATCATATCAAAGGTGTATAACATATTTTAAAAGTGACCTATGATGATTTTAATCTACATTTAACACACTTATTTTGCTTTAGAGTATGTGTTGGGTATGGTTCGGTGTGCATTTTGCGTAAACCTTGCTCCCACAATAGGGCTGCAACAATTACAATGATTAGTCGACATAACTGAAAAAGTGGATTTTAAAAATTAATCGACAAAGATTTGCTATTGTTGTTGTCCACTAGTCACTTAATACATTTTTAATCAATAGACCGCCAGGAATGTTCATGTTTACACTTTTATTCCTTTAAGTAAATAATTGCAGCAGTACTGGATAAAAAATACATTTTGCACAGAATGTCATGTTCATAGACATCTTGCACTTAAAGTCTGTTGATTTATTTTTCACTGTGTTTTTATATACTTTGTGTAGTAAAGTAAAACCATTTGTTTCTCAGTAATTTATGTTAATTTTGTTACCATTACATTTACCATAATGAGTTTTAAAAATGAGACAAAATCAAGTAGTCCACTCAACGTCAAACATGTGCAGCAGATCATAAGCGATAATATTTTGACTAGTCGACTATGCTAAAAAATAATCACTGACTAGTCAACTATTAAAATAATAGTTATTTTCAGGCCTACTCCACAGTCACACGTATAACCCGTTTTTAGTAGCTAATCCAGTGCTTCTCAAATATTGTTATCACCCCTAACCCCCTGCACACCTACTCAACCCACCCGGCATCCCAACACACCGCTATTTGAGCCACTGAGTCAATCCAACTTGTACATACTAGCTCATTTTGACAAAACAGTCCTTTTTTAAGGGAGGGCATGAAACATAAAAGAATGAGACGGAAGTTCCAGCTGCAGTTGTCTCAGCTGTGTCGGCGCAGCAGAGGGGGAGAAGGCTTGCGGACACAGCCTGTCCAAGACTGATCACAAAAGTGCCTCCATCAATCTGTGACATCACAAATGGCCCACTGTTAAAAAATACCTCAAAACACAGCATGCAGAGGCATCCAAAACTGTAAATGCATGAACCTTATGATTTGATGCTTTGGCTTTGTTTAACACAAGTAACCAAGATTCTGATAACATTCATAAGTCAGAAAAGAGCAAAAATCATCATAGCTCTTGTTATACCTGCGAAGTGTCTAAAAAGATGTGGTGAGAGTTTCACTTGGCTATATTCTCTGGGCAGGTACCAGCAGACTGGCGTACGGTGGATGTGGGAGCTCCATTGTCAGCAGGCAGGTGGCATCCTGGGAGATGAGATGGGTTTGGGTAAAACCATCGAGGTCATCAGTTTCCTGGCTGGACTCAGCTACAGCAAACTGAGGACCCGAGGATCCAACTACAGGTGCGTGCACACAGACGCACACACAAAAAATGTATACAAAGCTTGGCTAGAGACTCAGTGTCTGTATGGTATGAATATTTGATTAGAAGGATTTCTGCTTGAGTGTGCTCGTCTGAATTATTTAACGTGTTTCAATTATCGGACTCTTGACTTTGGTCCTGCAGACATCAGAGAATACACTGACACCGTTTGAGTGTCTTTTCATGAACACTTAAGAGGAATCTTGGAGTCATGAAATGGCTACGCAGCAGGCACTGGGCTATAAATCAAATGTATACAACCTGGTGCAGGGGTGGTGATAATCCAGTTTTACTGCGCAAATAACAATTGTGCTTTTGGTAGGCGGAGCTTCCCTGATGGTCAATATTGTGTCCGTACAAGTCCACAAATTGATTGCTTGCAAACTCAATTATGGTCCAATATCAATAGCTTCCACTGAGCTGAGGTTCATACCAGGCCATTAGTGCGTATGTTTCTTGTGTGCGTGCGTGCGTGTGTGTGTGTGTGTTTTGTAGGTTTTCACTGAAGCAAACTTGTAAAGGGATCATTTCAGGAAGCATTCTTGGGCCCTGTTGCAATTGGTCACCCACCTTCACCCTATTTGCCTAACGCCAGCGCTTTTTTCTCGTCTCACTGGGAACTGCCTTTACTTTGTGTAATTTAGTTTAGGAATTATTACTTTAATTTGCCAATGAAATTTGCTGATATTTTCTATAGTAATAAAGCCCTTGTCTCCCTTGTTGACGCATCTCTTTACTATATTTGCTTGCAGGTATGTTGGTCTGGGTCCAACCGTCATCGTGTGTCCTGCTACAGTCATGCACCAGTGGGTGAAGGAATTTCACACGTGGTGGCCTCCTTTCAGAGTGGCTGTCCTTCATGAAAGTGGCTCTTTCACGAGCAACAAGGTGTTTTTCTTTCTTTTGGTTGTAGTTGTATGTAGGTTGAACCAAGAGCAAAATGAGCTATTACGTTTTCTATTGAGTCCTTTTCCTCTGGGGGGCACCAGAGGCCTATAAATGCACAATTAGAGGTCTTGCATCACATTGATGCTGTTTTAAAGACCTTTAATCACTTTATATCTGTTGCAGGAAAAGCTGATTCCTGAGATTGCATCTTGTCATGGGATCTTAATAACCTCATATTCAGCAGTGCGGACCTTGCAGGACACAATGCAACGCTACGATTGGCATTACATCATCCTTGATGAAGGCCACAAGATTAGAAATCCAAATGCTGGAGTCACCACAGCCTGCAAACAGGTGTTGTTTAAAACATGTAATATTTCGTGCTGTCAGAATGAAAGTGAGTGATTGAAATTCCTGTTTTTCTCCTGTCTCCAGTTCCGAACTCCCCACAGGTTCATCCTCTCTGGCTCTCCCATGCAGAACAATTTGAAGGAGCTATGGTCTCTGTTTGACTTTGTCTTTCCTGGAAAACTGGGAACCCTGCCCGTCTTCATGGAGCAGTTCTCTGTGCCCATCACTATGGGAGGATACAGCAATGCCTCACCTGTCCAGGTACTCGTTCACACACAGTTAGACTTACATTACAGTTTGTTCTTTTTAGCCTTACTTTATATAGCCAGCGTTTCATTTTCTAAAGCGTGTCATGCATCACTTGATACTAAGTGTCTCCTTTGTTGGGGACCTATTATGCAAAACCAGCTTTTCTTACCTGTTAATACCTGTTTTTGTGTATTGAGGATCCCCATTAGTCACGAAAATGGGAAATCAAACCATGGAGGCATAGTGGAGATATATATAAAACAATCTTACCTTCTTTCAAACTTGCTCCTAACGAGCCGTTTGGAATTTGAGACCAAAGTGAAGTATTTTGCCTTAGTTACGTCAGCAGATATCCTTACAGGTGAAACTCAATAGATGTGAAAAACATGCAAAAGTTCATTCATATCAGCAATTCAACTTCAAATGTGAAACGAATATGTGATATAAACTAATTACATGCAAAGTGAGATATGTAAAGCCTTTATTAGTGACCATGGCTTGCAGTTTTTGAAAACCCCAACATTTCTGAGATTTTCAATTCGAGGTTTTCATAAACTGAAAGACATAATCATCAAAATGATATCAAAAGAAGACATGAAATATTTTGAGTGGCATGTTATGAGCCTAGGTCATATATTAGTTTCACCTTGTAAATCTAATTGCTGGAATAATAAACTTTTGTATGATAATATACGTATGTTTTTGAGTTTCACCTGTATATGGTAGAGGTTTACCAAAAGAGCTTTGCGTGAGTCCACCATTTTTGTTTAGCTGTAATCCAAAGTTGTAGTCGACAAGTTATTCATTTTTCCTCTATACTCTTATTCTGCAGCAGACTGGCTGGTACATGCACATGAATGCTAAAATTCTCCGCTGTTGCCGTTTCTTATTAAAAGTAATGTATAGTTCTAATTATATCTGTCAGTAAACTTAATATGGAAGCCCTAATAACTACAACATGGCTGACGAGGTGGAGACGGAGTCGAAGGAGGCCTGGCCTGGAGGAGGGCTCTGGCATGTAAATACGACCACCCACAAAACAGCACATTCTGAGGAGACAGTCAGAAAGCAGCTTGAAGATTGTCTCTAAAACAAAATCTATGCAACATTTTTACCAAAGCACCAACATTACATGGGGCATCCTAAATAGCACCATTAAAAATGGTACTAAAAAGGATTACACTCAATACTTTTCAGATGGGAACATAAATATTGACAATGTGAATTAAGTTGTTTAAGACATCAATAACTGCTTTGTAAATATTGGACCAAATCTGGAGGAGAGGATTCTAGATCCAGTGTCAGTTAAGGACTTGAATGACACCATAGACAAAAAATCCAACTCCAAGCTCCTTTATGGATGTGACAGAAGAGGAAATAATCATAATTGTGAATACATGAAAAATCCAAAACCTAAACTGACTATAATAGAATCGATATGGAAACGATAAAAAGGGTTATTGAAGAGATTTTATAACCTTTGGTGTACATCAGCAATATATTGTTTATAAACAGGCAGATTCCCCCCCAAAAAAATTAAAATAGCTAAAGTTTTACCGATTTGTAAGAACGGAGACAAACACCAGTTCGCAAATTTCAGATATGTTTCCTTACTCCCACAATTTTCTAGAATGATTAAAAAACTGTTTATCAGATTGGACGGATTCACACAGAGCTAATATTTCAACATCGATGGCATTATTCGAAATAACAGAAGAGATTACTAATGTAATAGATTCTAAACAATGTGCAGGAGCCGTATTTATGGATCTAACAAAAGTATTTGAAACAATTAGTCATAATATATTAATCAACACATTTGAGGGATATGGCACCAAAGACCTGGCCTTACACTGGGTAAGAAGCTACTTAATCAGCAGGAACGCTAGATATATCCTGTGGCATACCTCAGGGATCAATACTGAGACCAAAATTGTTCAATCTTTGTATAAACGATATTTGTAAGGTGGCAAAGGATTTAAAGTTACTACTATTTGCAGATGACACCACTGTGTTTTGTTTAGGAGAGAACACACATACGCTTAGACAAACAAACACAAGAAATAAATACCGGTACATTTAAGTGTTGGTTTAACAAAAACAGACTATCTTTGAATCTCAGGAAAACTAAAACAATGCAATTTGGTCACAGTAGAAAAGAAAAACTAATACTAATAGACCGAGTAGATATTCACACAGTAAAAGAAACACATTTTGAGGTGTAATATGAAAATGATAAAATGAGCTACAAATCCCATATAAAAAATATACAACAAGGTAGCAAGAAGATCGTCAATAATAAATAAAGCAGTTGTAGTACCATATCTGAGTTATTGTGTAAAAATATAGGGAAATGACTACAAAAGTAAATTTCATTCACTAACCGTGTTACAAAAGATGTCAGTTACAAAAATACATAATGTTGGATATCAAGAACACTCAAACCCTTTATTTATAGAATAAAAAATACTTAAACTCAATAATTTGGTGAGTTTGCAAACAGCTAAAATTATGCATAAGACAAACTATAATCACCTAACCAAGAATGCACTGAATTGTAAAGTCAAGTGAATTATATTTATATAGCGCTTTTCTCTAGATACACAAAGCGCTTTACATAGTGAAACCCATTATCTACATCTTTAAGCTACATTTAAACCCTCAAGTTGCTGAAATGGCCGCCCCACAATAATTATTCCCAAAATTTTAATTTAAAACATTTGTATGCATGCACAACACCTAAAACTTTTAGTATATCAATATGTGGAATTAAATTATGGAATGGATTAAGCAAATTAGTCGAACAATGTACTAATATGATCCAGTTTAAGAAACTGTTCAAACTCGAAGTGTTTACATAGTACAAAGAAGAACAACTCTGATAAACATGTTGAACCTTATTGAAAATGAAATAATCTTACTAGATAGATAGATAGATAGATAGATAGATAGATAGATAGATAGATAGTACTTTATTGATTCCTTCAGGAGAGTTCCCTCAGGAAACTAATCTGACTATGTTAATTAAAAACATTTTTAACAATTTATTTTCTTGAGAACTTCATCATTTAAATTGTGCACAAATTGAGAACAGGAAGGGAACACATTTCTTAGTAATTGGTATGAAGTGGAAAAGAGGAAGGATTAAATAAGCTCAACTTTACCGACTCCTTTTCGGTCATGTTGTAAAGAGAAACTGGAAATTGTGATGTATAATGTTGCATGTTCAAAATAAACTTAAACCATAAAACCATAAACCATTACATGTTATGTAGACCACAAGGAAGTATCTCAATGTAGAAAATAATATGACCCCTTTAACAAAGAGGGGGCAGAAGTGCCATTAAGAGCCTAATATACTGTAGATCCATGCAAAGTAACGTTTGTCCTGTGTGTGTTTTGAATGTGTGTAAGTAAGAAAGTGTGTGTGCGTGTATGTGTACGCGTGCGTGTGCATTTGCGCAAGGAGAAATGCAAAAGTGGAGAGCTAGCCCGTCATTAGTGTACAATCGTTAATAACCCTTTGACTGAATGGATTTAATTATTTAAGATGGCTATCGATGCTTCTTCCGCTGTCGATAATAAAAACCTTTACTAATTATTAATGTTATTAAATGGTCTGAGAAAGCTACGCCCGGCTGCCTTATCCTCTTCTGTGTGTGTATATATAACTAAAAGTACATCCCAACATGCGGGAGAGTTTGGCTCGTGTGTGGATATGAGATCCATTACTGGAGCACACATTTCCACCCCCATGTGAATTCACTTTGCATCATCTGCTGCCCTCTCTCACTTCGACCTAAATCCTCACCGTATTATTGTCCCCTCCAGCTCTGCCGGGGATCTCTTTGATCCCTCTGTGGAACCCCAGTGAGTTAATGTTTAAAAACTAACTGTCCTTAAACATAAGGTGAAGGAGGGCCATTTTAGTGGAGTGGGGAGGGTCTCCAGTTGTGTCCCCTGTGGCGGACAGCACTTTTGCTCAGTGGTAAATGGCTCGTACCACTCAGAGAGATGATGGAGTGGAAGAGGGGCTAAAAATGGCAATCATGCCTCAGGAAACATCCTCACTGACAGGTGTTGGAGCTGACCGGATGGTCTGCTCTTGTTGTGCTGCAGTCTGTTCATACTAAAGTATGTAAGTAACCAGATCCCTTGCTCACCTTCAGGTCCAGACAGCATTCAAGTGTGCGTGCGTGCTGAGAGACACCATCAATCCTTACCTCCTTCGTAGAATGAAGGCAGACGTCAAGGCCAATCTCGCCTTACCTGACAAGAATGAGCAGGTATTCTAGATTCAAATAACTTTTTTGTCACACCAGGACACATGGGATGGCATGAAATATAGTACCAGAGGTCCCAGATTTAGCCCAATGAATAGAATGTACATAATATAGTTATAGATAATCACTATTGGCACGGTACAGCAGAGGTGTCCCAAGTGCAGCCTGCAGCTAATTTTTAACAGCCCACTGAACATTCTAAAAATACTATTACTGAGAGAGAAAAAACATAAGAAGTGGACTAAAACAAACAAATATCAAAATGGCCCCGGCGTCCTTTGATTTTCAACATTCGGCCCTCAGTGGAAAATGTTTGAACCAGCCCTTTCTTGTAATTTGTAGTAAGCAATTCAAGGCTCCTTTGGTAAAAAATTAAAATAATTAATTTTGCCTATTGTCCATTATCATTATGAAAGACAGTACGACGGATGTAATTTTTTTAATGCATTCTAACTCGTAAATAAAAATCCGCTTACAAATCCTCTATTCCGCCCATAAAACCTAATTAATGACCATTCAAAAACCACCAACAATACTTCATTTACATGTTGTGACTTGAACATTTACCAAGTATTAGTGATATTGTTATTATAGGCGCTAACGCAGACGGACTATTTATGGCGGCGCTGTGATCACGAGCTTACTGTGGCTATATTGACATAAACTGGTGAGCTGCATCCTCGCCTCGGGGCTAGTGGAAATTATTTCTAGATCAGAAATTATGCCTCTCGCCTTGATAGTACCGTAGAAGGATGAGTGGTACTCCGACAAGTTGGTACACTTTGACAGCCAATTTAGACCTGTAAATGTCAAATGCTCATTGTCCCATTGGGTTGAGTTTTTCCTTGCCCTGATGTGAGATCTGAGCCGAGGATGTCGTTGTGGCTTGTGCAGCCCTTTGAGACACTCGTGATTTAGGGCTATATAAGTAAACATTGATTGATTGATTGAAGAAAGACAAGAAAAGACGCTTGGTTCCACCACCCTTTTCCTTGCAAGGATTATGAGTCATTCTTCATGTAAACGGATTATCAAGAGTCTATTAGTATCTGGCATCCTAATGACAGCAGACATTGTGCAGTAAGTGATGTTTTGATATGTTTGTTGGCTCTCATGAAGTCTTCAGTGAGTAATAATCAGTGATGTAGTAGAAGAAGAAAAATAGAACATTGTGATGTGTTTTTAAAATGAATGTGCCGCGTATGCTTAAAATGATAATACGTACGTAAATATTAAATGTTATTATAAATGTGCCTGTTACTACATTGCATATGCACTTACATCATGATTATAAAACCTTAATGGAGGTGTTTGGATGTTTTTAAAGCCTATATCAAGCAGAATAGAGCGACTCCCATAGGCTCCATTGTAAGCAGACTTTTGATGGCATTTATTTACAGTTAGAATGCTTAAAATAAATAAATACATATGTGTTCTTGTCTTACATAAGTATTGTGAATGATAGGCAAAATTCCCCCCAAAAAGTGCAGTTCCCCTTAAAAGAAATGTAATGAAGCTGCAATATTTGAAGCGAGAGGCACTACTGAATTTCTGTTCCTTCATATGGGAATTAAAAAAAAAAAGTTTGGCAAAAGTGGCTGTAACAGAAGGTTCCATTCTATGTGTGTTGTGTCGTCTTACTATTTTAATCACTGAAATCTTTGTTGGCCTATCAACAGTGTCCACTACCGCTACAGTTGGTACCCCAATAGAACGTTGCTACAGTTGTTTTAAACCCCCTTTTCAGCATTTGACAATAGAACTGAAAAATATAAAATAAAAAAAAGTACCCGACCACACTTGTTGGAAACTGTGCTTGAGTATGCAATGGTCTCTTTCTCCCATGTTGGGTTTTTAAGGATTCTTCCATGACTTTGCATGGCCTTTCCAAGTGAAGCCAGCTAATAAAATCCCACCAAAGTAAAAGCGGCAAGTATTCATTAGGAAGGTGGGCCAGTCTCAGGTCTGTCCTTGAGTCTGATGCTGCTTGACTCCTCAGTTCACTTCAGCTCATTAAGTCCAACCCCAGGGGACACAGATGCCTCCAAAACACACTTCTTGC
Source organism: Nerophis lumbriciformis (assembly GCF_033978685.3). NCBI lineage: Eukaryota > Metazoa > Chordata > Actinopteri > Syngnathiformes > Syngnathidae > Nerophis > Nerophis lumbriciformis. The sequence continues at coordinate 18,712,327 of NC_084549.2, read as the reverse complement.
CCCTGTAATTTCTCTGCTCGCACTTCATCAAGGGACTTTGAAGAGGATGTTCAGTGCTCATTACACTCACACTGTCCCGTGTATATGTGCAGGTTCTCTTTTGCAGGTTAACACAAGAGCAGCGGGAAGTTTACCAAAGCTTCTTGGACTCTAAAGAAGTCTACCAGATACTCAATGGGGACATGCAGGTGAGCAGAAGGGCTCAGCGTCTTTTATGCATCTTGCTGTTTTCATGTGCGATGCATTAAAAGGACAAGGAGGGCATATCCTGTGGTCAAGCAGAAGACTTCCAGGAAAACGACGAGCCTTATTCATTATTCAACCCCCTTAACAAACACATTACAATTTCATGTGTATTTTATGCACATTATTTGTTCTGCAACATAAATGTTGGTTAGACTTAGTTTAGTAGTCTTTAAGATGTGGAAAAGGTACAGATGCTGTTCTCACATTAGCCAGACCCTGGAGAGAATCTCCACCATTTATCACCACTAACCAAATGGACGTGGTTGTAGAGCCAAGGGTGACCACAGCAGATTGTGCGCGAACACACACACACACACACACACACACATTTTCAGTGGTCACTCTGAGTCCATTAACCACCATTACTAATGCAGTGACCACTGTGCCTTCATCACAAAACATGGCCCTAATTGTGCGTAAATAAGTTATGCAACTCAATCCTGGATGTGTTTTATCTGTTACAAGTTAGTGCTGTGAAGTTACTTTACGCGATGCTTTTTTAATTAGTTGGCTTCCATCGCAAGATTCAAGACGCTTTATTGTTCATCCTATAGCAAAGCGTTATATCACATGACCCACAGTGCAGACATACACTATGATGATTTTAATCGACATCTAAAATACTGTCTTGGGGTCTAGATAATATGTATTGGCTATGCTTTGGTGTAAATATTGCTTTTATACTTTTATAACCCGTTTTTTGTCTGTCCAGATTGCAAATGACACCATGTCTCACCCTCGCCAAAAGTATCATACCGTATTTTCCGCACTATAAGGCGCACCTAAAAACCACAAATTTTCTCAAAAGCTAACAGTGCGCCTTATAACCCGGTGCGCTTTATTACGATTAATTTTCATAAAGTTTCGATCTCGCAACTTCGGTAAACAGCCGCCATCTTTTTTCCCGGTAGAACAGGAAGCGCTTCTTCTTCTACGCAAGCAACCGCCAAGGAAAGCACCCGCCCCCATAGAACAGGAAGCGCTTCACCCGCCCCCGGAAGAAGAAGAAAAAACGCGCGGATATCACCGTACGTTTCATTTCCTGTTTACATCTGTAAAGACCACAAAATGGCTCCTACTACGCGACAAGGATCCGGATCATAAAAAGACGCAATCTCTCCATCCGCACACGGATTACTACCGTATTTCACAGCAACTGATATTCCTGTGAACTGCACTGTGGAACGGGAGCACGTACGGTGAATATTCGCACCACAGGGAATGAGGAGTCATCCTTCACTGTGGTTCTAGCTTGCCATGCTAACTTCCACCCATCCAAAAGAGACCTTTCCAGCCGGCGTCATCATAAAAGCTAACTCGAAGGGATGGATGGATGAAGAAAAGATGAGCGAGTGGTTAAGGGAAGTTTACGCGAAGAGGCCGGGTGGCTTTTTTCACACAGCTCCGAAGGCGAACACACCTTCACTAAGACGGGCAGATAGCGCCGGTCGACATACGCCAACATCTGCCAGTGGATCGTAAATGCCTGGGCAGATAGTTTCGGTCACAACTGTGGTCCGAGCTTTCCGGAAGGCAGGATTCACAGAACTGCTGCACAACAACAGCGACACTGAATCCGATGACTTCGACGAGGCGGAGCCGGCCATTTTTGGATCCCACGCTTGCGCAACTTTTCAATTCGGACACCGAAGACGAAGAATTCGAAGGATTTACGAATGAAGAATAACTTCAGAAGGTGAGCGCTATGTTTATTTTGTGTGTTGTGACATTAACGTTCGAGCAACATTATGTTGCTATTTATTGCTCTACACCATTTTGAATTTTACTATGTTTGTGATTGCACATTTGCGTACATTTTGGGACAGAGTTGTTAGAACGCTGGTTTTCAATATATTATTAAAGTTTGACTGAACTATCTGACTGTTTTTTTGACATTCACTTTAGTGCAGCGTTTTTTTTGACATTCACTTTAGCGCAGCGTAGGCGCGGCTTATAGTCCGGGGCGGCTTATTGGTGGACAAAATTATGAAATATGTAATTCATAGAAGGTGCGGCTAATAATCCGGTGCGCCTTATAGTGCGGAAAATACGGTAATTTATTTTTTGAAAATGTAAACTGTTTAAATATACAGTCACGATCAAAAGTTTACATACACTTGTAAGAACATAATGTCATCGCTGTCTTGAGTGTCCAATAATTTCTACAACGCTTATTTTTTTGTGAGAGAGTGATTGGAGCACATACTTGTTTGTCACAAAAAATTCTTTTATGAATTTATTTTGTCCTCCAAACATATTGCTGGGTATTGTGGCCAAACAGCGCATTTTTTGTTTCATCTGACCACAGAACTTTCCTCCAGAAGGTCTTATCTTTGTCCATGTCATGTCAGATGAAACAAAAATTTAGCTGTTTGGCCGCAATACCCAGCAATATGTTTGGAGGAGAAAAGGTGAGGCCTTTAATCCCAGGAACACCACCCTACCGTCAAGCATGGTGGTGGTAGTATTACGCTCTGGGCCTGTTTTTCTGCCAATGGAACTGGTGCTTTACAGAGAGTAAATGGGACAATGAAAAAGGAGGATTACCTCCAAATTATTCAGGACAACCTAAAATCATTAGCCCGGAGGTTGGGTCTTGGGCGCAGTATGATGTTCCAACAGGACAATGACCCCAAACACATGTCAAAAGTGGTAAAGGAATGGCTAAATCAGGCTAGAATTAAGGTTTTAGAATGGCCTTCCCAAAGTCCTGACTTAAACGTGTGGACAATGCTGAAGAAAAAAGTCCATGTCAGAAAACCAACACATTTTAGCTGAACTGCGCCAATTTTGTCAAGAGGAGTGGTCTAAAACTCAAGCAGAAGCTTGTGGATGGCTACCAAAAGCGCCTTATTGCAGCGAAACTTGCCAAGGGACATGCAACCAAATATTAACATTGCTGTATGTATACTTTTGACCCAGGAGATTCGGTCACATTTTCAGTAGACCCATAATAAATTCATAAAAGAACCAAACTTCATGAATGTTTTTTTGTGACCAACAAGTATGTGCTCCAATCACTCTGTCACACAAAAATAAGAGTTGTAGAAATTATTGAAAACTCAAGACAGCCATGACATTATGTTCTTTACAAGTGTATGTAAACTTTTGATCGCGACTGTATGTTTTAAAAAAAATTTCCAGACACGGTCAAAAATAAACTTCATAAGGAATATAAAGATTCACCCGGTCACAACATTAGGTACACCTGCACTTTGGTCAATCGATTCAGACTCTGTATGTATGTATGTATGTATGTATGTATGTATGTATGTATGTATGTATATATATATATATATATATATATATATATATATATATATATATATATATATATAATTTAAAAAAGCTGCTTCTAGCAGCATTTATGTCACTCCGAGTAATTATTTTCATGCCAAGAATAGATGTGTAACGTATTGAGAACGTCTACTATAATAGCTAACGTACCTGTTACAGATGACAATAATACTTTGTCTTAATTTTGGAGGTTTCCTCACAGTCTAGCTAAGAGCTTGTCTAAATAAGTGTGTCCACCTCACTGTGACATCACAACGTAGCCAGACTGCAAAACCCCTCAAACCGAGGCATCCAAAACTGTGTGCATGCTCACGCCAACATGCATGAACCTTATGATTTAAAGTTTGGGCATTGTTTAACACAAGTATCCAACATTGTAACAGCATTGATAAATCAGAAAAGACAAAATGCATCATAGGTCCCATTTATAAAATGTAATGTAGTGCACATATGAAAACAAATCCCTTTGTTTTGTTCTTTGCCCTGTTCAGGTTTTCTCAGGTTTGATAGCGTTGCGTAAGATTTGCAACCACCCAGATCTTTTCTCCGGCGGCCCCCGGCTGCTGAGGGGGATCCCAGAGGAGGCGCTGACAGAAGAGGAGCACTTTGGCTACTGGAAACGCTCGGGCAAGCTAATCGTGGTGGAGTCACTGCTGCGCCTTTGGTTCAAGCAGGGTCAGCGAGTGCTGCTCTTCACGCAGTCCAGACAGGTATTTCTACAGAGCAGGGTGTGCTTTGTGAATGAACCTGAGAGCGTAGAAGGAGGAGGAGAATGTGAGGCGACATCGTCGATAGCAATGAGATTAGACCTCAGAGGGAACCTGACACCCTCCCTGTCGGCATCCTTGTCCAGATAGTATTAATCTGCTTTAATCCTGTTAAGGATCATTCAAAACCTTCTTTTCTGTTCCTCCTGCCCCTCGCACTGACTTTTGTTTTCCCTTTGCAGATGTTGCACATCTTTGAGGCGTTTGTGAGGCAGAACAACTACACTTATGTGAAAATGGACGGCACTACCGCCATAGCTTCCCGACAGCCCCTCATTGCGCGCTACAACGAGGTACGGATTAGTCATCCCTAATGGCTCTGAGTGTTTCCCATGAAAATCCCCTCCTCAGGGACAAAACGGCTTGCGAGGATCCCTGCTCACCTCGAGGTGAAGACACTAATTGATGGCAAGCTGTTCTTCTTCTGGATCCTCCTTATTAGCTCCTTGCTGTACAACTCCAGATACATGGCTAAGCAGAACCATGTTTTATTAATATTCATCATAACCTACCTCCAACATCAAATTGATAAATTATTCAATATGACAGTCACTGTAAATAGTCAAATGTATCATGTTAGGCTTAACAAATAGTTAGAACATGTTTTTTTAATGCTATTTATGGGGACGAGTAAGATACTGGTCACAACATTAGGCACACCTTTACAATCTAATGGCATTCAGAGCTGTAATCATTGTATATCGTTATGCAATAATACTCCATTTTGATTGATGGATTGAACAATGTTTATTATTGAAGTTTACAGTGTTACTAATTCCCTTCTGCTATAGCTGAATATGATTGACAAAATACAATATTACAGTCGTCCCTCGTTTATCACCGTTAACTGGTTCCGGACATGACTGCGATAAATGAATTTTTGCGAAGTTTGAATTCATATTTTAAATCAATTATTTTCAAAGCTAGAGCATTAAAAACTGTTTATGACTTTCTAAATATTTTTTTACATTATAAGAGCCCTCTAGACATGAAATAACACCTTTTATTTAGCTTTGCACTCTTTTAATCCAATATCATAAGGCTGAGCCTATCAGTGGCCACGATACTGAACAGCGTGCTCTGATTGGTTTAGTCTCCTCGAGTGGCCAATACTACAATAGTATTGATATTTTTTGTTTATTTAGTCATTTTATAACTTGTAAATGTCTTCATTTAGGACCTAAAAATTTAGAATAGGATTTAAAACACCCCTGGAAAATCTGCCATGAGGTGAAGCAGGGCTTGACAATTAATTGAATTTTAATCTTGATTTTTGCTTTTTGCGATCATTAAAATATTATAATTGATAAAAATTATTAATGGGCCGCACGCAAATTCCTGAGTTTGTAACGGTGAAACTGATGAGTGAGCGTATGAGTGGAAAAAAAGACAACGTCTACTAGAAGTAAGGAATCTCACTATGATTGCTACTTTTCGACACAACGCTAGTATGCCTACCGGTAATCAATAATCACTAAATTTAACAAAAAAGGAAAGCAATATAATTTCCGCCTTAACGTAACTGCGGACGGAATCGCAGAATTGAGCAAAATAAATAGAATCCACTGTTAAACGCAGAATATGATGGAAATTGCCATAAATGTGAGTGAAATGCTGTCATTGTGAGGAGAAGAAACATTTGTTTGGGAAAATAATGTGTCTGAGACGCTTAATCATCTCCGAAACACTCAACCGCTTTGTCCTGAACTCAACAATGTCGAGACGGCCCCTTGAAAACTACGATGCTAAAGCTAGAAAAAACAATCTATACAACCACAACACATATCATCTGCTTGTGTTGTTGTGAATGACATCATCGATGTAAGATCAATGTACAAACAGGATAACGGTCACAACTTCAGTGTCTCTCTCGCTCTGTTTTTATTTTTTATTTTTTAAACTGCCTCAAATTGTCTCGTAACTTGTCAAGCTCAGAACGACAGCACACTTCCCCCCTTCACAATAACATCTGGTCTGACTGCGCTAACAAAATAAAGGTTTAAAAAAAGTACCATACACAAGCATAATGTACTTAAAGCACTTATTGACACATTTACAAAATTATTATGCTTTGACTTAAACTACCGGTAGGTCAAAATTGTCCAAAGATGTATCGCACCAATAATTGATGATTTTCTGCATTTAATTAACACACATTTAGATCAGGAGATGTTGTGAGTTTGTAAATCCCTTTGAGACACTAATTAGGAGCTATATAAATACATTTTGATTGATTGATATTATAAAATGTTATTTATGACACATAAAGCACATACTCTTTGGTGGTAAAATAAGTGTAAAAGGTAAAAAAACAGAATTCAAAAAAACTATAACAGAAAAACTAAATTGTTTATTCATATTGCTATTATTTAAACGTATTGTTGTTACTGTTATTTTACTTATTGTTTGTTAATAGTTTATAGCCGGTTGTTTTTTTGATTGTATTTAAGTTGAGTCTTGGTGCAACAATAAATACTCATGTTTTCAAATTAATTTATTCTTGTTTCATTAATCGTGATTATAATTTTTGCCATTATCATCCAGCTCTATGGTGAACTGCAATGAGGCAGGGGATGACTGTAACGTTAGAAACAGCTGTCTATTTGATCCATAATACTATTGAGTCTATAAAGCCACAGTTGCTCATCCAATTTTTTTAATGTAATTTTATTTTTTCTTCCCAGGACCAATCTATTTTTATCTTCTTATTGACCACTAAAGTGGGAGGCCTGGGAGTCAACCTGACAGGAGCCAACAGGGTCATCATCTATGACCCAGACTGGAACCCCAGCACTGACACACAGGTATAGAATATAATAGAATAGTATCTGGCAGTGACGTGCGGCGAGGTTGATGGCTGGTGAGGCACTAACTTCATCACAGTCAGATTTACAAACATATGAACCCTAAAGAGTATCTTATTCACTATTTGATTGGCAGCAGTTAACGGGTTATGTTTAAAAGCTCATACCAGCATTCTTCCCTGCTTGGCACTCAGCATCAAGGGTTGGAATTGGGGGTTAAATCACCAAAAATTATTCCCGGGCGCGGCGCCGCTGCTGCCCACTGCTCCCCTCACCTCCCAGGGAGTGATCAAGGGATGGGTCAAATGCAGAGGACAAATTTCACCACACCTAGTGTGTGTGTGTGACAATCATTGGTACTTTAACTTATCTTTAACTTTACACATACAAACTGTAGCACACAAAAAAGCACATTTAATTAAAAAAACGTTATTATGGTCTTAGCTTTACTTATAAGTGCGGGAACAGTGGTGTTCGTGTTGGAGGAGTTGTGAATGAATGAAATATGAAATCCGTGCTGCAGTCTGCAGGTGTACCTAATGTTGTGTCCCTGCAGTCGTTCACGGCTCCTCCGGTGCGAGCATTGTTTTTGTTGCACTTTTTGGCTTCTTGTTAAGTGACTTTTTTTGGGTGGATTCGGTCTTGCACGTGGAGGGTTTGGGTGTGGGCTTTGGTTGGTGTGGCGCTCCCGTCGGGGGGTGCGTTCTGCAGCGGAGGTGCATTAACCGGCACCAGGAGGCGGGATTACGCGAGCCTCACACAGTATGTCTTCGCAGCAGTTTTATGATTGCTCAGCACAAGAAATACGTTACACACATACAGTTGTTGACAAAATACACTGTACATTATATACCTCAGCTAACTAAACTATGGAAATGTATAATATAATTCATATAGCAATACGGTCTCACTGCACAGCAGGCCAGCAGTTAGCCGAGTCATTGCGCAATCCACGTTGAGGCACAACTGAGTGACGTGCCTCAACTGGCTGCTGATCACCGCACCGTCTCTTCTCAGTATTTGAACGGCAAATGTGAAAATTCAGCGATTTTGAATAAAAATAAACTAAAACTGGTGAAGTTAAATGGAAAATGACTTTATAGTATAATCACTGAATACATATAACAATTTAATAGATTTTTTTTCTTTTTACATTTTTTTTCTTTCCATGATGGCAGGTGAGGCCCCGCCTCTAGTGACCGCACGTCACTGGTATCTGGATAGGGACGATACAGTTCAACATAGTTCCTAAACAATGAATGCAACTGATGTGCTGTACAGAGAGTTATAGCTAATGCTAATTTCCAACTATTGTCTACAGATGGACTTTTAAAAAATACCAGTCTTAATACATTGTACAATTAATACCCTAAAATATAATATTAACATATAATGTCGAGTTTGACCATCAGTTCTGTGAGAAACATGCCTCTAAAGTCAAACAAAACCCTGCAGGTCAAAGCGTTGTGTACGATGTCACACAGGACCTCATTATATTACACACAAGCTTGGTTCAGCAAGAAAATAAAGATTTGTTTGCATGTCGAGGTTTCACTTTGGGGTTTGGGTTATGGACTGAAAGGTGAGGCCAAATCCAAATCCAGTTAATTTCAAAAACTTGCGAGAGACTCACATTTTTGCATCAGATTCCTACCATGAATTGTTATGACCGTGTCTGTTACTACATCATATATATATACTTGCAGTGTGTATATAAAACATTGATGGAGGGTTTTGAAGTTGTTTTAGAAGACTTTGAAGGCGACAATGGTGACACCCATTAGCCGCATCTTTGTTTTTTATCATCTTTAAAATATTATTTAAAAAAGACTTACGGTATGTGTTCTTGTCTCTCATGATGATTGTGAACGAAAGGCAAAATTACAAAAAAAAAGTGCAGTTCTCCTTTAGGTTAGTGTTTGGAGCACCAACAGTAGACATTTAATTTTGGTCTATTTATTTAGTCAGAGTCACAGGAGCATTGTGCTGTTTTTAAGGACCTTCTGCATAAAAGCTGCTTAAAGATGGTCTCTATGACAGCACTCTAGTGTTTTTATGAATCTGCTGCACAAATGTGAGTCTCTCGCAAGTTTTTCGAACTGAACTCGCTGACCACCAGTTGAATAGCCCAATTGATGAAAAGGAGAGGACTTAAAATGGAACCTTGAGGAACACCACTAGTATAAGTAAAGAAGTTGAACAAATGGCTACTGACTGCATCTGAAGTAAACAAGCAACACCAGTTTCATAAATCACATTACGAAAATGAACTGCCAGAAAGGAGACGACTTAAAGGGGCCATCACCTCAGTTATGTAACTAAATGGGTTATACTTGTATAGCGCTTTTCTACCTTCAGGGTACTCAAAGCGCTTTGACACTATTTCCACATTCACCCATTCACACACTGATGGCGGGAGCTGCCATGCAAGGCCCTAACCACCACCCATCAGGAGCAAGGGTGAAGTGTCTTGCTCAAGGACACAACAAACGGGACTTGGTTGGTAGAAGCTGGGGATCGAACCAGGAACACTGTGTTCTATGGTTGCTAGCAGGGTTAAATGTCAATGCAAGGATCTTCCAATGTGTTTACACTGGTCCACGTTCCTCTATACAACTGGAGTACTTGTGTTTTTAGGAATTTGCTGCAACAATTTGTGTTTCTCCAGTTGAATAGCCCTGGTCTAGGATTAACGTCATGTTCCTTACCTACATTCCATACATTAATCATGCAAAATCTTTGCTTGTGTTGCCGCCAGGCCAGGGAGCGGGCGTGGAGGATTGGTCAGAAACAACAAGTAACAATCTACAGGCTCCTCACTGCAGGCACCATAGAGGAGAAAATCTACCACAGGTGAGAAAGCAACTTGGTTTTTGTCAAGTTTGGTCTGCTCCGGATCTAACTCTGTTTTTTGTCTTTTTCATTCAGGCAAATTTTTAAGCAGTTTCTTACTAATCGTGTGCTGAAGGACCCCAAACAACGGCGGTTCTTTAAGTCCAATGACATTTATGAACTATTCACTCTCGCTGACCCTGATGGCACACAGGGCACAGAGACCAGTGCCATATTTGCAGGTACACACTTCAAGTCCTCCATCTTTGACAAGAAGGGAGTATTCACCTTTATGTTGTCACTGCAGGTACCGGATCAGACGTGAAGGCACCTCAGAAACCTGACAGGATGCAGCGCAGCAAACACCCGAAAGTGGACCAGAATGACTCAAGGATCATTCCTGCATCTCCAAGTAGAAAATTACCTGAGGGTCAATTCAACGCTCTAATAGACCAGCATGATGATGCAAAAGTATCAGCCAGTATAGAAAACAAGTTCATCCACGAGACTTATAAGGACACAGATGGCGGCCTGAAGCGCAGGGAGAAGAGGAAGCACTGTGACTCCAACAACGTGAAAAGACATCACAATAAGAAGCATAAACGCGACAAAGACGCTCGATTTGAAGGCAAGCGTATTTCTCACTTGGTGAAGAAGCGAGCGTTGAAGGCGGAGGACACTGACGAGCAGCCTGGCGACCAGAAGAAATCCGACGATTATGTTTTGGCGAAGCTCTTCAAGAAATCTGGTACCGTGCTTTTATTTTGACAAGCGTTCCGTTAGCATGCTTCTTGTTAGGGCTGTGAATCTTTGGGCACCACACGATTCGATTCGATTCTTGTGGGTAACAATTTGATTCAAAACCAATACTTTTTAACAACATTGGCTGCCAGGTCTATGATTAAGTACATTCCTCTATAAAATAGATAAACAGGTCGAATACATTTCTATATTACCGTATTTTCCGGACCATAGGGCGCACCGCCGATGAATGGAATGTTGCTCTTTGTTCATATATTAAGTTAAAGTTAAAGTACCAATGATTGTCACAACACTCACTAGGTGTGGTGAAATTTGCCCTCTGCATTTGACCCATCCCCTTGTTCACCCCCTGGGAGGTGAGGGGAGCAGTGGGCAGCTGCGGTGGCCGCGCCCGGGAATCATTTTTGGTGATTTAACCCCCAAATCCAACCCTTGATGCCGAGTGCCAAGCAGGGAGGTAATGGGTCCCATTTTTTTTATAGTCTTTGGTATGACTCGGCCGGGGTTTGAACTCACAACCTACCGATCTCAGGGCGGACACTCTAACCACTAGGCCACTGAGTAGGTTAAAGTGCACCAGATTATAGGGCGCATTAAAGGAGTCATATTTGGGTTTTTTTCTAAATGTAAAACACTTCCTTGTGGTCTACATAACATGTAATGGTGGTTCTTTGGTCAAAATGTTGCATAGATTATGTTTTACAGATCGTCTTTAAGACGCTTTCTGACAGTCTCTTCAGGATGCACCATTTTGTGGGCGGTCTTATTTACGTGGCTCACCTTTGGCAGCGTCTTCTCCTCATCATCTTTGTTGTAGCGGTGTAGCGTGCAAGGACGGGAGTGGAAGAAGTGTCAAAAGATGGAGCTAACTGTTTTAATGACATTCAGACTTTACTTCAATCAATAACGGAGCAGCATCTCCTCGTCTGGAAACAACAACACCGGAAATGTATCCGGTGAAAAATCGTCCGACCGGAACTTTCTAATAACTAAAGTTCCTTGGGTGAATAATGTAAACTCACTACACCGGTATGTTTTAGCGCTTTTATGGCAAGTTTACTGACAGATATAAGTAAGAACTTTACACTACTTTATATTAGAAATGGCAACAGCGGAGGATGAATTTCCCATAACAAGAAGATAGAGAAAAAGAAAAAGCTTATCGACTACGGTGTCGGCACGGACTACAAAGGCGGACGCGAGCGAATTTTCAGGATTTATACAGATCCCAAATACAGATCAGCAGGTACCAGAAGGTAAGAAAAGTTGCTTTTGCATAATATTGCGAAATAAAACGCCAGATAATATGTCTTACCTTAAACACACACCATAATAATACTTGTATGTTGAAGCACAGTACAATCTATCAAGCGGTGCGGCTTCATAGCTTACCAAAGTCGTACTAAAACATTTTGATAGATTTTTGAGCGCTGATGTTCAATATTTTCAATGGAACATATAAAATGTTGGTGTTTACTTGAGTCATATTGCCATCATTGTGGAGTCTACACGTATCTCTTATGTTTGACTGCCATCTATTGGTCGCACTTATCATTACACCATGTACCAAATAAAATTGCTTCGAGGTCGGTAAGCAAAACCTGAATTATTCCGTACATTAGGCGCACCGGTTTTTAAGGCGCACTGTTGAGTTTTGAGGGGGGGGGGGGGGGGATTTTAAATGTGCCTTATAGTTCGGAAAATACGGTACTTAAAAGGAAACAGGTTGTGTTCAATAAAATTATATCCTAACAATTAATAAAGTCAAATACAAAGTAAGGCAACAAGACAACTTTTCTTTTTTGTAAAGTAAATCAGTACAGCAGATCTACATCAACAATATTTCAGATTCCTAATGAAGCCTTAGCTTGACGCTCCTCTACTTTTGCCTGCTCCCGCTTGCTGCGGCGACAACAAACAAAACTCCAGACGCTCCTCTTTGTTTTGTATAGTTTACTTGTGAACTTAATCATTCAAAAACGTAAAACAATAATGATGGGGGAACAAATGAATGGCAAAATAAAGAGTTTGTTACAGTAAGAGTGAGGTCAAAAAAACTGTTCCCCCGCACCTGACTGCCATTACCCATAATACCTTGTGTCCAAAAACCAACCTACCACACAGATCCTTCCGCCATATATGCAATCAAACAGTTACGTCATCAAATTATTTAGACAAATGTAATAATTACATATAAAGTGTACCTTATGATTATTCTAAGCATGCAAATAAAGTAAATAGTCCCATTTTGGCTGAATAAACATAAAGCACATTCCATAAAATGTAAATTAAATTAAAAAACATTTAGGCTCCTACACTTAACATTACACCATGTACCAAATAAAATTGCTTCGAGGTCGGTAAGCAAAACCTGAATTATTCCGTACATTAGGCGCACCGGTTTTTAAGGCGCACTGTCGAGTTTTGAGGGGGAAAAGGGATTGTAAATGCACCTTATAGTCCGGAAAATAGGGTACTTGTGTTCAATGAAATTATATCCTAACATTTATTAAAGTCAAATACAAGTAAGGCAACAAGACAACTTTTCTTTTTTGTAAAGTAAATCAGTACAGCAGATCTACATCAACAATATTTTATTGAGAGACTGGACAGGACATGTTGGAAAAAAAGATATATTTTAGATTTTTTTTATCCGATTAGGAATCGTCACAAATAAGTTATGCGATTCATTCGAAAAACGGGAAAAAAAATTGACACCCCTATTTATTATGTTCCCGTCTTCCCCAGGAATCCACAGCGTCATGCAACACGACTCCATCATCGAGTCGTCCAATCCCGACTACGTCCTGGTGGAGGCGGAAGCCAGCCGGGTGGCCAAAGACGCCCTGAAGGCCCTCAGAGTGTCTCGGCAGCAGTGCAGGCTGGCCGTCAGTCGACATCCTCCGCCCCCCGCACGGTACCGACGACATCCACGCTACCAAGAGCTTCTCCTTTAGAACACGCTCACTCACTCTGGACCTCTTTGCTCTCTACAGGAAACGCTTTGGTCAGAAGAAGAATTCTCTCCTGGTTGGACCTTCAGTCCACGATGTCCCCGCCTCCAACAAATGCAAGGTAAATGATTGAATAATTATCCTTTTAAAGGACAGAAATTAAATATCTACTGTAATGTTTTTGTTTCTTCAGGATGCTGCCGTCATAAGAAACATGAAGTCAAAGAAGTCTGCATCGGGAGCTCACTTCAGCGGGGAGGCGGCCGAGACCGACTGTAGCCCCGCCCCCCTGTCCTCTTCCACCCTGCTGGCCAAAATGAAAAGCCGCAACCACATCAGCCGAGGAGGAGGAGGAGATGAGGAAGAAGAGGAGGACGTTGCGGAGGGTTCTCGCTCCCCTCCGCCTCCAAACACCGAGCACGACGAGCTGCTGGCGGACCTCCGCAACTTTGTGGCCTTCCAGGCGCAGGTGGACGGGGAGGCCAGCACGCAGGAAGTGCTGCAGTACTTCAAACCCAGACTGAGCGAGAAGCAGGCGCCCGTCTTCAGAGAACTGCTCAGGAGCATTTGTGACTTTCACAGGACGTCTGGGCAAGAAGGTCTCTGGAGGCTTAAGGAGAACTTCCGCTAACTTGACAACTCCAGTGGAGGAATACTTGAAATCAAATCAGCACACATCCTAAAACCCGCATTTTAACATACAAGTGGAAAAATAAGTGTGCAACTCCGAGCCATACTAAACCACCATTCTGGTGCCCTCCTGTGGTGGCCTGGCATAAAAGCCAAAGAACAAGCAGAACATCTCAGACTTTTCCACACAATGACTTTAAACTTGAAGTTTTTATGCCATTTAAAGGCATGTTCTCACCTGTTTTGTTGACGATTTAAATGTTTCTGCCAACTGTGATGAAAATATCGACACACCTCTAAAACTTACATTTACAGTACTGCGGTACCTCAAATATGTCTTATACACTCCGGTGCAATGTCATGTATTGTCCGTTATTCATATCTGCTTGTACTTGAATTTCCTCTTTTATTTACACTACACAAAATGGAAATCTATGCAGGATTAATATTTTTAAATGAAGGTCAATATTGATTTTTTTTTTCACTAAAAAACCTTTTTTTGCAGGCACTTTCTATTCAATTTGCTTATGTAAATGGTAAATGGGTTATACTTGTATAGCGCTTTTCTACCTTCAAGGTACTTAAAGCTTTGACACTATTTCCACATTCACCCATTCACACACACATTCACACACTGATGGCGGGAGCTGCCATGCAAGGCGCTAACCAGCAGCCATCAGGAGCAAGGGTGAAGTGTCTTGCCCAAGGACACAACGGACGTGTCGAGGATGGTAGAAGGTGGGGATTGAACCCCAGTAACCAGCAACCCTCCGATTCCTGGCACGGCCACTCTACCAACTTCGCCACGCCGTCCCTTAAAATACTTACCTAAAAGTACTTAAAATAACCTCAAAAATGAAAGAAAAAGCACTTTTGACCTTCATTTTCACAAGATTTCCCCATGTTTGTGTCCTCATGTCTTTGATTCCAGTCATTACCTCATTTTTATAACATTTTCGTCAGGTGTCACAACAGTGAAATACATTAAAAACGAACAAGCTGTCTTTACTGTGTCTTGAATGCCATAAAACCCTATTTGTGAGCACCTTTTTATATAAGTAGATGAGGCAATTCCTGAAGGAGTTGCGTGTGAATGCTCCAATGCTGAAGTTCAACTGAAATCCTGGAATTCTTTTAGAATTGTTGAAGTAGAGCACACAATTCCCGAACAGGCTGAATATTTTGAAGTTGGAACAGTTAGGATCAGATGAAAAATGTGGGTGTTGTGGAACTTTGAAGAATGTCCCATTGATTTCAGTGGGAATTTCCAAAAATTTAGGAATTTTGGGAAAAGCGGGAATTTTTTTTGAAAATGGTAAACATGAATGGTTGGTGTTGAAATTTTTGAAATCGGTGGAGAAATGCTGAAGTAGTAACATGTTGAATTGAAAAATGGTATTACGGAATTTCGGGAAAACCGGGAATTTTTCCAGTTCAACAAACAACTTCGGTTTTTGTCCCTATTAAAAGGAATGTTTTAACGATGGAACAGTTGAAATGTGTTAAAAAATTTGGAAGGAGTAGTTGCCAAAAAAAGAGGTGGAAATAGGGCTTTGGAAAACCAGGAATTCTGGAAAATCCTGGAATTTTTTGGAACTTGGAAAAATTATAGTTTAAATTTCCAGGATGCTGTAATGTGTTGAAGGTTGAATAGTTCGAACAGGTTGAAAAATGTGGAAATGGTGGAAGCTTGAAAAAATGGCCAATTCATTTTGAATGGGAAAAATGTCCCGGAAAAGCTGGAATTCTGGAAAATCTGGGAATTTTTGGAATTTGGTGTGGAAAACCATATGTGTGAATGCTTTGGAGCATTCACACAATTGTGAATGTGGGGACGGTGGAAGTTTGAAAAATGGACAATTAATTTTGAAGTGGCAAAATGCAAAAAAAAAAAAAAAAAAAAAAGAATTATGGGAAATCCGGGAAATTATTTTAGAATAGTTGAAGTAGAGCAAACAATTCCCAAACAGGCTACATTTTTTGAAGTTGGAACAGTTTGACTCAGATGAAAAATGTGGGAGTTGTGGAACTTTGAAGAATGTCTCATTGATTTCAGTGGAAATTTCCCAAACATTGGGAATTTCGGGAAAAGCGGGAATTTTTTTTTGAAAATGGTAAACTTGAATGGTCTGAATGAGTTGAAATGGTTGGTGTTGATATTTTTCAAATTGTTGGAGAAATGCTGAAGTAGTAACATGTTGAATTGAGAAATGGTATTACGGAATTTCGGGAAAACCGGGAATTTTTCCAGTCCAAAAAACAACTTCGTTTTTTTTTGTCCTGATTAAGAGGAATGTTTTTACGGTGGAACGGTTGAAATGTGTTGAAAAATTTGGAAGGAGTAGTTGCCAAAAAAATGAGGTGGAAATAGGGCTTTGGATAAGCAGGAATTCTGGAAAATCCTGGAATTGTTTGGAACTTGGAAAAATTATAGTTTAAATTTCCAGGATGCTGTAATGTGTTGAAGGTTGAATAGTTCGAACAGGTTGAAAAATGTGGAAATGGTGGAAGTTTGAAAAAATGGCCAATTCATTTTGAATGGGAAAAATGTCCCGGGAAAACCAGGAATTCTGGGAAATCTGGGAATTTTTGGAATTTGTCAAGGGAAAAACCGCGATTCCCAAATAGGCTGAACAGTTTGAAGTTGGAACGGTTAGAATCGGGTGGAAAAATGTGGAAGGTAGTGCGCGCCAAAATGTGGAGAAGAAGAAGTTTAAGTAGATGAGGCAATTCCTGAAGGAGTTGCGTGTGAATGCTCCAATGCTGAAATTGAACTGAAATCCTGGAATTTTTTTTAGAATTGTTGAATTAGAGAACACAATTCCTGAACAGGCTGAATATTTTGAAGTTGGAACAGTTTGAATCAGATGAAAAGTGTGGGAATTGTGGAACTTTGAAGAATGTCCCATTGATTTCAGTGGGAATTTCCCAAAAATTGGGAATTTCGGAAAAAGCGGGAATTTTTTTGGGAAAATGGTTAACATGAATGGTTGGTGTTGAAATGTTTCAAATCGGTGGAGAAATGCTGAAGTAGTGTTCAATTGAGAAATGGTATTATGGAATTTCGGGAAAACCGGGAATTTTTCCAGTTCAAAAAACAACTTCATTTTTTGTCCTGATTAAGAGGAATGTATTAATGGTGGAACGGTTGAAATGTGTTGAAAAATTTGGAAGGAGTAGTAGCCAAAAAAAAAGAGTGGAAATAGGGCTTTGGAAAAGCAGGAATTCTGGAAAATCCTGGAATTTTTTGGAACTTGGAAAAATGATAGTTTAAATGTCCAGGATGCTGTAATGTGTTGAAGGTGGAATAGTTCGAACAGGTTGAAAAATGTGGAAATGGTGGAAGCTTGAAAAAATGGCCAATTCATTTTGAATGGGAAAAATGTCCCGGAAAAGCTGGAATTCTGGAATATCTGGGAATTTTTGGAATTTGGTGTGGAAAACCATATGTGTGAATGCTTTGGAGCATTCACACTATTGTGAATATGGGGATGGTGGAAGTTTGAAAAATGGACAATTAATTTTGAAGTGGCAAAATGCAAAAAAAAAAAGAATTATGGGAAATCCGGGAAATTATTTTAGAATAGTTGAAGTAGAGCAAACAATTCCTAAACAGGCTACATTTTTTGAAGTTGGAACAGTTTGACTCAGATGAAAAATGTGGGAGTTGTGGAACTTTGAAGAATGTCCCATTGATTTCAGTGGGAATTTCCCAAACATTGGGAATTTCGGGAAAAGCGGGAATTTTTTTTTTGAAAATGATAAACTTGAATGAGTTGAAATGGTTGGTGTTGAAATTTTTCAAATCGGTCAAGAAATGCTGAAGTAGTAACATGTCGAATTGAGAAATGGTATTACGAAACTTCGGGAAAACCGGGAATTTTTCCAGTTCAAAAAACAACTTCGTTTTTTGTCCTGATTAAAAAGAATGTTTTAATGGTGGAACGGTTGAAATGTGTTGACAAATTTGGAAGGAGTAGTAGCCAAAAAAAAAAGAGTGGAAATAGAACTTTGGAAAACCAGGAATTCTGGAAAATCCTGGAATTTTTTTGAACTTGGAAAAACGGTAGTTTGAATTTCCAGGATGCTGTAATGTGTTGAAGGTTGAATAGTTCGAACAGGTTGAAAAATGGGGAAATGGTGGAAGTTTGAAAAAATGGCCAATTCATTTTGAATGGGAAAAATGTCCCGGAAAACCAGGAATTCTGGGAAATCTGGGAATTTTTGGAATTTGGTGTGGAAAACCATGTGTGAATGCTTTGGAGCATTCACACTATTGTGAATGTGGGGATGGTGGAAGTTTGAAAAATGGACAATTAATTTTGAAGTGGCAAAATGCAAAAAAAAAAAAAAAAAAAGAATTATGGGAAATCCGGGAAATTATTTTAGAATAGTTGAAGTAGAGCAAACAATTCCCAAACAGGCTACATTTTTTGAAGTTGGAACAGTTTGAATCAGATGAAAAATGTGGGAGTTGTGGAACTTTGAAGAATGTCCCATTGATTTCAGTGGGAATTTCCCAAACATTGGGAATTTCGGGAAAAGCGGGATTTTTTTTTTGAAAATGGTAAACTTGAATGGTCTGAATGAGTTGAAATGGTTGGTGTTTCAAATCGGTGGAGAAATGCTGAAGTAGTAACATGTTGGATTGAGAAATGGTATTACGAAATTTCGGGAAAACCGGGAATTTTTCCAGTTCAAAAAACAACTTTGTTTTTTGTCCTGATTAAGAGGAATGTTTTGGCGGTGGAACGGTTGAAATGTGTTAAAAAATTTGGAAGGAGTAGTTGCCAAAAATAAAATAGTGGAAATAGGGCTTTGGAAAAGCAGGAATTCTGGAAAATCCTGGAATTTTTCGGAACTTGGAAAAATGATAGTTTAAATTTCCAGGATGCTGTAATGTGTTGAAGGTGGAATAGTTCGAACAGGTTGAAAAATGTGGAAATGGTGGAAGTTTGAAAAAATGGCCAATTGATTTTGAATGGGAAAAATCCATCCATTTTCTACCGTTTGTCCCTTTTGGGGTTGCTGGTTGCCTATCTCATGTCCCGGAAAAGCTGGAATTCTGGAAAATCTGGGAATTTTTGGAATTTGGTGTGGAAAACCATATGTGAATGCTTTGGAGCATTCACACAATTGTGAATGTGGGGATGGTGGAAGTTTAAAGAATAGACAATTCAATTTTGAATGGGAAAAATGTCGCGGGAAACCAGGAATTCTGGGAAATCTGGGAATTTTTGGAATTTGTCACTGAACAGTTTGAAGTTGGAACGTTTTGAAGCTGGTGGAGAAGAAGAAGAAGATGATAGATGAATTTGATGTTTTGGAGCATTCACACAATCAGGCTTTTATTGAGTGTTTTTAAAGGTTTTTGGGGCCGTTGTAGTGCGCACTAGAACGGCTCCTTAAGACGCCTCCTTGAGGCCTCCTCCAGCGGTCGTCCGCAGCAAATATTAGGATAAAGTTATCAAGGCCGTTATTTGATTTCAATTTTCTGCACTCACCTCGCCATGCAGGTCATAATAGCGGGTTTAT